>NC_134402.1:426390328-426690328 GCF_038048845.1 Mixophyes fleayi | reverse complement strand
CTGACCTAAATACTTATTACATTTTTTTGACCCAACTACTTCTAAAACAGGACTGCTCGGGAATTATTTTGAAAGGGTGTCTTGAAAAAATTATGGAGACTCTAGGGGTGCCTCGAACTGCAAAAGTTTGGGAACCACTGGCCTAGGCCCTAAGGTCTTAGCACATTTAGGCTATTTCACCATCCTTTTTAAAGGCTGCATTTACATTACTGTGAATGCAGCACTACTGCGCCAAGCTTTGATCCCTATGTACGCTAGGAACACGGTACGGATCAGGAGAAGATGGCATGCGCGACTTCCTGACCTTAATATTTAGTCCTATGTTTACACTGAAGATCCATTTTATATAGGGAGCAAAAAGATTGTCCTGCTGTTGAGCTGAATAAAGAATTGCCCCCACGGTCTAGGGGCAATTTTTGCTTACTAAAGTACCTTCTTGCTGTATTCATTCTTTGTTCTCCCCTTGGTTATTTTACATGTAGAAAGGACACCGAACTCCCTGCTGTATCACTTAAACAATTGTCATCATATATCAAACACTCTGCACTGATAACTATCGGCTAAATATTTTGACCTAGGTGGAGACTTGTAATTGTCTTCTCCAGATGGTTTATATGACAACTATTGCAAACAATGGCTGAAAATTTAGCAGTTGGATACACTCTGAATCAGGTGTAGCCAACCTGTAGCTCTTCAAGTGTTGTTAAACTACATGTTCCAGCTTGCCCTGCCATCTATCAGCTGAAAATATACTGGCAAAGCATGCTGGGGCTTGTAGTTTCACAACATTTGGAGAGCCACAGGTTGGCCTGGCCTGCTGTATATGATGGTGTATATCTTGTGAGTGAAAAAAGCGGAGACCTATCCCGTTTTAAGGAAATGGATTTTTCAATTTTTTTTTACACTTTGACTTTTACAATGTATAAATACAAATATACACAAAAGCTTTCGGTATGTTATGTGACAGTGCCTGCTACAAACAGCAGTTTACAGCCCATTTCAAATACCACCTTTCTTCTTGTTGCTTTCCCATATTAGACCTTCTCCTGCGTGCTAAAAATCCCCCACTTTCAGCTGCACCACAACCCTCCCTAATTGCAGACAGAATTACATTAAATGTTTAGCGGTTGATAACATAACTATAAACTCTTAATCTTAACCTTAACACTTATGCTGTGTAATAAAGAGACACCACACCTACTTGTTCGCAAATTAACTTGTTTATTTAACCGCTCACTGATATGGTGGAGGGAGAACACTGTACGCAACATCCACAACTGCTCAATACCAATCTGGATGTCCCACCACGGTCACCCAACCTCAGGACATCAGTATTTATCCACTGTTTTGCCTGAGCGCACCATTGTAATGTATACTTAAACTGGGACCATATTCCCCAGGCCTTCTGGAACAAATTAGCCCCTTCTGGGCTAATTGTAATGCATCACAAGTCAGCCCCCAGGGGTGGAAATTTTTGATGGGGAACGGGTTCTTAAAAAACCTTGCCTATCACCTGTGCAATGTTCTCCTGCCACGCAAAAGGCTGCACCTGGCACTGAACCTGTGGACCAAGTGGCTTTTCATACCTTCGGGCCTGTACCAGTACATGTACCAGATACCAGGGCTGGTGCATCAAGCTCTTCACAGTCTCAGGCCAGCACCAGAACCTGGCTTAAGACGTAGAGAGCATCTCCCCTACCCCAGGGCACATCAGCAGGCAGACGAACCCAGCAACCAGGCGAAGAACGCCGGATCCAGCAGTCGGGCGTGGGTAGGAGGGTTACTTTCCTGAACGCAAGAGCACTGAATGACTACTCCCTGTGCTTTTATAGCCTGTTCCCTTCATCCTGCCCCCTATGACACTTGCATAGGGATCACCACAACTTCCCTGATTTTGTTAACCCTTAGGCTGGATACACACAGGTTTTTCAGCCGACAATTGGGCCAATATCGCATTAGTGTGTATACTTAAACGATGGAAAAATAGTCGTTCCAAAGTACTGATCGTTGTTTCTATTTGATTGTTCAGCAGAACTATAAATCTCATTCCAACGTAGTTCCAATCCTGCAGTGTGTATACACTCAACGATCAGGATCTCCATAGCATTTACAGAGTCACAATCTTTTCAGCCGACGGTTATGACAATTGAAGAGCACAGATCGGAGGGTAAATCTTTTAAAACATGTATAGTGTGTATGCATCAATTGGCATGCTGATTGTGGCATTTTTTTTTCTCTGTTGTCGGTGCAATCGTTGTATATAACACATTGGTCGGAAAATTCTGTAGTCTAGCCAGTCTTAACTAGTTATGTACACCACCCTCCGTTTTTAATCTCCTGGCTTAATTCGTCTCTCAGTTCTAATGACTTTCTTATCAGATATTTATTTAGAGAGAAGAATGGGAGTGAGAGGAGAGGGTGGAAGGGACCACCAGGGGCCATTTGTGGCTATCTCCCGTGGAAAGTGGCTTTAGATGCCTTAACCTAGCATTTAACCAAATGTGTCATTGTGTTCCTGTTATCCTCGTTTGTTCTAGATTTTCATTCTGGTCTATTTTTCACCTTGTTGGTCAATCTATTTGCTATCAGATTAAGTGAGAATTGTGCGTCTGGCAGACAGAGGTCACTTGTACTGAACAACAGGTATATGCTGCTCTGAGAGTACCTATCACTCCCGTCTTACTCTACCAGCCAGTTCTGGATCTTTTATAATGTAATATATCCTCTCCTCATTAATCACCTAGCACTTCTGTAGGCTTAACTTGGTCTTATAAACGGGAGTTATTGCACAAGAGAGGAATCTGATCTCAGAGGTAAACAATGTTGTGTGTGTATATATCTGCTGTAGAAAGAACTGGTATTGTTATCTTGTGATACACTGCTAATCACAGTAAACAGATCGCTTAAACAATTATTTAAAGAATGACACTTTTTTTTTTTTTTTTTTTTTTAATGTTTCGTGCATGTTTTTGGTTGGTAACCACAGGTAAACTTAAGGGAGTTAAAGACCACTAAAGTGATTTAGGGGGTCACTTAATCATCATAATTAACTATTTATATAGCGCCTCCAATTCCACAGCTCTGTACAGAGAACTCACTCGCATCAGTACACACACACACACACACACACACACACACCCTGAAAGAAACCAAGGTCAATTTTGATAGCAGCCAATTAACCTACCAGTGTGTTTTTGGAGTGTGGGAGGAGACCGGAGGAAACCCACGCAAACACGGGGAGAACATACAAACTCCACACAGATAAGGCCATGGTCGGCAATGGGACACTGTAGTTTACCTTTCCTATGTACATATGTGGCTTCCAATACTTAAAACCTTAAGGATGAACTCCACCAAAAAGCTTTAGCTTTAAGTGGATTTTACTATGTTACACTAAATTATAGATTATCTGCGGTGCGTTAATTTCTCTTGTTCCCCAATATCTGTAATAATTCAGAGCTGCTCTCCTCCGTGCAGCTTGGGGCTGAACTGTTTCAGGCAGGAAGAGGAGTTGTCGGTGACCCACACCAAAGAACGTCCCATTCCTGTCTGAAAGCGGCAAGATGTAGCCCTCTAGATAATGGCAGCGTTGGAATGTGAGAGGTATCGGGGATCTCATGGCCTCAGGGGGAGGGGAACACCTTATCATTGAGAAATAATACTCTCCAATTTACCTTAACATAGTGAACAAAAATTAAATTTTACATTTTGTGTGCAGTCCTTTACATAAGGTGGCCCTTGTGTGTTAGGGTATTGTGCTGCTGATTCTATTACGGTACTACATGCAATTCTTTCAGATTGAGTGATGCTTTGCTTCAAGTTGGTGGGGACTGTTTATTAAGTATATAGAGGCAGAACAGGCCAGTATCATAGGCCTTTATTAACCTATTGTGAATTCAACATGTTCTTAATGCAGGGCTTGATAAAGCCCAGAATACGGTAACCATTGAGTCAAGTAAACTACTGCTGGCGTCTACATTTTGGGAATAATTTTTCTTGAAGTCGGTGGATGCACATCTTCCCCTGACAGGTTATGCTTGTTAGTGACTTTGCTCCTGAACTCTACATTATTTTGTCCATCCCTGTTTTAGCTCCCAGTAAGTTCTAAGAACTGATGGCGTCCCAGCAAAGTGGAATCAAACCCAAAGAGTTTGCAGTTTATTTAGGAGAGAAACTAGCGCCCAACTAGCATCTTGATTATTCGTGTCTTGAGCTTTTTTAAAGATTGGACAGTTTTGTGCCAAGTCAGGTTTGTCTAAACCAGCAACAATCTGTGCCCCTTTATGTAACTCGACACCTCCGTTCTGCACAAGATCTGCGTCTCTCTTCCACGCTCATCATATCCTCCCATTCCCAGTTACAGGACTTTTTTCGGTCTGCACCCACTTTGTGGAATTCACTCCCTCGCACCACAAGACTTTCCTCTAGTCTTCAAAACTTCAAGCATTCTCTGAGAACCCACCTCTTCAGGCAAGCTTATAATATTCCTCTACCACCCTCTTAATCTCTCTAGGTTACCCTATTACCACCCTCTACACAGCTAACACAAGACAGCAACTCTGACCAACATAGTTCTGTGACTGAGCATACAGCCCACTAAATACTTTGTAACCTTTGGATTCTAGCTGAACAAATATTCAATATGATGTAGCACTTACCTTTGTGTATCAAACCATTGTCCCATACATTGTAAGCATGCGAGCAGGGCCTTCTTACCTCTCCGTATGTATTTCCCAGTATTGTTTTATTACTGTTTTGTTTCTAATTGTAAAGCGCTGCGGAATCTGCTGGCGCTATATAAATGTTGGTGGTGATTTTCCAGGACTGGAATAAAATGGGAGACCGTTATTAAGCTTGGTGCACATGCAAGAGTATATTAAAGGTGCTGTTATCCATAGTAATCTGATTCTAGTCCTCTTTTTAGAGGCATATAGCTATTGCACAATTGGTTACTCTGTGTTGCAGCACTTGGCTGTCTCACCTCTACCAGTTTAAATGTAGGTAGGTTTATTTAACCATTCAGAGCTACTCGGTAGCCATTGCTCAAAACTTAGACTTCCTATAGTTTGTTTTAAAAAAACAAAACAAAAACAAACCTTGCTGGTTATGGTTACAAATGTCCTGACTGCATACTGATATTTCTCTTGTTCTGTATGCTGGTTATAATGTAGGTCTTGTTTTAGGACTTTTGCTTCTTGCTGTGCATAATACTGTATGTTTGACAATAAAATGCTGGTCACTGCAGGCAGTTATATGTTGGTCATTGCCTGCGACTTGTGCAAATCTTATAAAGTGTAGCTTTAACGAACAACCAAATACCACAGTTGAATATATTGCATATGAATGATGAAGATAGAATACTTTGTTCAGAATTAACAGAGCTGCAGCTGAATGCAAGATTAAACAGTATAGTATTACCTCTCCACTCCATTAGACAGCTAAAGCTCCTCCCACATTTTTAAGACCGTGACCTGATTGGATCTGGCCCTGGTCTTACATTAAGAATGCAGCTATTTGAACTGTATGAATTCACCAATCCTCTGCACAGTGCATCACTGTAAAGCAAGTGTGCCAGGCTGTCAGTCCCTCTGCCTGCTGTATCAGAGAAGCATTTGTCTCCTAGCATGGAGTCCTGCTGCAGAAGTGTCAATGAATGTTTGTTTGATTAATGATGTATAAATATTCCACGTATTTCATGGTATATTATTCTGCTTTGTAATGCATACTTTGGCAAATATTTTACTATTTTATATTAATATATACACTAAAGTTGCCCATTTTCTTAGCTGGAGCACCAGGGACCGCTACTTGCAGCCATTTTCTATGGACTCTGCTGGTTCTGTATTAAAGAAAACGGCAAATCAGTTGGGTTAACCAAGTGTGTGAGCAACGGGCCTGCCGTGATTTGGGACTCGCGCTCTCATTTATAGGCAAATACCCTCTGGTTTATATTGGTGTTACAATTTGTTACTTTGCGGTTGCTGTATGCTTCACCAATGTGATTACTTATGGTAAAGTCATGTAAATGGTTCAAGATGCGGATTGAAAAAATATGTTTACTGTATTGGACCAGCGCTAAATGCTAGTACAGTGCATGTATGTCGTATCGGTGAGTAGGTGGCCATAGAGGGAATCAGCACATGAGGAAGGGGAGCATGTTGAGTAAAAATATTTAGGATTTATTTGATGTAGAATAGTTTTGGCAAGTTGTTTGTAGTTTACCAAATAGACTTATGGGATTTTTTTAAATGTTGCATTAAGTAGAAATAACTTAGAGATTTCCTGAATATATGGGATAAAGGAGAGTGAGTGACTGCAAGACACCGAGCTGTAGGGGTGTGTAATATTGTTGACTATTACAGATATCAGATAGTGATCTGGAGTAATATAGTTTTTTGTTTTTTTTCTGTTTAGTTGTAGGTGCCTTTGGGACATCCGTGAGCAAATGGCTGCAAGGGAAATATTAACCATTAAAGTTCAGTGAGGTTGAAGAGGAGAGGTAGATCTGGGTGTCATCTGCGTACAGGTGATACTGGAACTGGTTGAAGGACATTAGTTTTCCCAAGATGGTTAGTGTAAGCCGAATACAGGCGTTGGCCAAGGATGGAGTCCTCCTTATACATCAACAGAGAGAGAGAGAGAGAGAGATGGGAAGATGAGGATCCATTGAACCATTGATATTCGCCTTGAGCACTTTATTTCTATGTCCGGCTCACTCTTCTGCATTACTACCTTGTTTTCTTGTAGATTGTAAGCTCTTATGAGCAGATCTGTCATTCCACTTCTCAAGTCCCTGTATAATAATCCTGTATTTTATGTTTGTTTTATATCCTCTTTGAACAGCACTGCGGCATATGTTGACACTTTATAAATAAAATAATAACACCGAACAGTCAGACATGCTTTATGTAAACAAGCAATGGGCAGCATTGTGGAGGCAGAGAATGAAGTGTTCACAGGGGAAGGGGGTGGTCGAGCATTGTCTAAAAAGAAATGAAGGGGGGAAATTGGACATTTTAATACATTAAATATGGTTAATTAAACTGTTTAGCGAGTTAAAGGCTACTACAATATTCAGTGGGCTGTTCAGTGGCAGTGCCAAGAGCAAGTGGTCATTAGGCCATAGAATTGTAAAGGGATGTCAAACAACCCCATTGTATTGTGAGCAAAGCAACCTTTGATTGAGCTGTTTATACAGCCGAATAATGTGTTTTAAAGACTTCTGTCGTGAATACTCTTTAAAAATCCTCTTTTCGTACATGTAGACTATACACAAAACTTCTGACCTCATTCTCTACATCCTGCGATTCTTTTTTTTTTTTAATACCAAACCTTAGTTTTCTCTAAACAACCCAGAATAGAAGACGGCTTCGCATTGTGGCATATTAACCACTTCATACACACAGTTTATTCCGTAGTCCAGTGGTTCCCAAACTTTTGCAGTTTCGCGGCACCCTTAGAGTCTCCATAATTTTTTCAAGGCACCCCTCCAAAATATTTACAGAGCAGTCGCATTTCATAAGTAGATGGGGCAAAAAAACCTAATAAATATTTAGGTCAGGACAGAAATACTTCTTTAGTTGTATGCAAAAATAATACACATAAATCCAAGGGAAAAGAATATTTTTATATATTTTTTTCAATTATATTTCTGTCATTGAATAATTTACAGCTAACTCTCACTGCGCCCTCCTTCATCTCCGCGCGCACTCTGCGCCCTCCTTCATCTCCGCGCGCACTCTGTGCCCTCCATCTCCGCGCGCACTCTGTGCCCTCCTTCATCTCCGCGCGCACTCTGCGCCCTCCTTCATCTCCGCGCGCACTCTGCGCCCTCCTTCATCTCCGCGCGCACTCTGCGCCCTCCTTCATCTCCGCGCGCACTCTGCGCCCTCCTTCATCTCCGCGCGCACTCTGCGCCCTCCTTCATCTCCGCGCGCACTCTGCGCCCTCCTTCATCTCCGCGCGCACTCTGCGCCCTCCTTCATCTCCGCGCGCACTCTGCGCCCTCCTTCATCTCCGCGCGCACTCTGCGCCCTCCTTCATCTCCGCGCGCACTCTGCGCCCTCCTTCATCTCCGCGCGCACTCTGCGCCCTCCTTCATCTCCGCGCGCACTCTGCGCCCTCCTTCATCTCCGCGCGCACTCTGCGCCCTCCTTCATCTCCGCGCGCACTCTGCGCCCTCCTTCATCTCCGCGCGCACTCTGCGCCCTCCTTCATCTCCGCGCGCACTCTGCGCCCTCCTTCATCTCCGCGCGCACTCTGCGCCCTCCTTCATCTCCGCGCGCACTCTGCGCCCTCCTTCATCTCCACCCTCTTTTGCCTTTCCATTGCTGTTGCCTATCGCCATTCCCCTCAGTTTCGTTACTTACCATACTTGACCTTCTTTCTTCTATTTCTTCTGTCTTACCAATTCGGCTGTGCCTTGTCACTGAATGTCGAGCGTGATGACGTCACGCCTGACATTCAGTGAGAAGCGAGGAGGGATGAGGATGCTGGGTCCCGGGCGCCGCAAGATTGGTAAAAAAAAAAAAAGTAGAGTGTGAAAACTAATGTGTGCTTTAGTGGTGCAGCTAATGAGATTTATTCTTCTAATATAAATTGTAACCTAAAGGTAATTGATGGCTAGATACTCTTTAGTGGAGTGCATCTAACTTTTATTTAACTTGTACCAGGGCACACAATAATGTCATGTCACCTCCCAATGGCAGGCCAATTTAGTTTAATTTGTAGGGCAACCCCTATTTCTGCATCCCAGGAATATTCCGGCAAAAAAAACCAAAACCTCCTTTACCATCCTCCTCTTCTCTCGATCTGTAACGAGACAAGGAAGCCATAGTAAATCCCTACAAACATCCCCAGCCCTGACACACCTATCGCATCAGGACCAGATCCCCCAGTTTAATGTCAGTATAGTTAATTGCACTCGATCATCCAGTCGTGTACTACTGCAGTACAGGGTGATAATGGTTCTTTAGTGCAGCTATTTACTTGTACACCATGTCACTTATGTGAGACGCGTTGCGATAGATGCTATTATCATGCCAAGTCGCTTAAGACAAAAGTTTGAATTGAGTTTGCATATCACCTTTTGTTGTATACTGACAGTTGATGAGTTGGGGGAAAAAACAAGCATTAAGGGCTTGTCCACACTACAGTGACAATAGACCAGGCGCAGTCATTGGTGGTGATGGGCCTCCTCCAGTCACACAGTGGTATGTGGTAATATTACATGAGCCTGGAACTCTGCGTACTGCGTTTACTATGGTCTGTATGGGGAAGGTCTACTTTGACCACATTGGGAGTAATATTTCCAGTGTCTGCTCTATTCTTACTGCACTGTGTCGCTGCTCTCAAACTGTGGACATTACAAGCCGAGCACTTCATACCGTGATGCGAACAACCCCCCCCAAGTAAAGTTCTTTGGTTTGACTGTTCCGAGAAGATTGCTTAATATCTTTCTTGAAACAAGAATGTAAACACGATGTATATTTAGATAACATAGACTGATTTCATTATAATATTTAAAAGTATCATGAGCCCTGTGTTCTTATTCCAAGTATATAAACACAGAACTTTGTCTTAACAGCTGATAATACAGCGACTTGATGCCTTAATTATGCGGTCTGTAGAAATACAGCTACATTTAATGGCATCTCAAGAAAAATAACCATTGGCAGTTATACATGGCACAGCGTATACCAGTGATCGGCAACCTGATACACTTCAGAGGCCCCATGGGTGGCCCTTTATGCTTCAAAAGGGCCACACAGTACCCTTCATATCGGTAAGATAATACAATATGCTCAATCAAAGAATGAGACGTCTGTAATAACATATCAGCAGGTATATTAAACTAGAGGCACAATATATAATAAACAAATCTAGCCATAAAGTAGAAAGGTGCTGGGGGCCACAGGTAAAGTCTCCAGAGGGCTTTGTGTGGCCCTAGGGCTGCCATCACTGTGTTACATAGTTTGCTGAAGGATCTCTAAATACTTTGTTCACTTACTTAACTATGTACCTATTTGCATCTTTCTCTAGGATTAGTGTGCGTTACTAAACCTTTTCACTTGTATTATACTTGTAAGAAAGCTGGACGTCATTGAATCATTCCTTGTCATTAAGTCTTGTGCACTTCTGAGGTGTAAACGTCATGTGGTTCAGTATATGGTCATTTTATCACATGACACAATGGGAATGTTTGATTTCAGATTGTTATCTTGATGATTCTGTTGGTATAGTGACTGCTAAATAAGAGATAAGCATCTTGCCTTGACAATGCTGATTCCACAGGTCAGGGGAAGAGCGTGTTTGATTGTAGCTCGGAGGTAAAACTTGGCCTATTTTGGATATCAGAATCTTAGTCTTGGATATCGGTACACTTTACTAGCAGTGGGAAGCATGCGTTTAGCATGTCCTGCCTCTGTCAGTTTGCTAAAGCTTGCCAGTTTGCTAAAGCTTGCTAGAGGTACGTAAGGGGTGTAGTTTTTAAAATTGATAAATTATGTACTTGGCTGTCAACAGGTAGATCCCCTCTCCATTGTTTTGCCCACCCAGCGCTGTCTGACCACCATACTGTGATGAGGCTACCTCTTCTACAAAGCTGCATGGGATGAGCTGAGATTACTAGAGCCAGTCATGACACTGCTAGCTGGTATATGGTATAGGGATGACCCTGAATGTAAACTTGGGTGGGTGTGGGGCTTACACCATAATACTAACATATAGGCTATTTGGACATCATGCAATAATATTAAATAAGATAAGCAAACATTCAATGAACGCTTAGACCTGATCACACCATAACGCGCACTGGTACTACAACCATACTGGGTTATATATCCTATCGCTGGTTATTTGCTGAGCAGGCCGGCCACTGTGACATTTCCATCACATAATTGATTTGGAGCTGTGGCACCAGACTTTGTGTAGAGCCTGCTGTTGTATGCTGTCAGCAGCATGTTATACAACAGGCTGCCGCGCTGGGTGTTTTCAGGAAAAGTTGTGCATAATAGCAAAAAACAAAACAAAAAACCTGTCTTTGTCTTGACTGACCTGGCTCAGGTTGTAGCATTAATCTGGCAGATGGACAGCACTGTGTGTGTCCTTATAAAAGCAACCTAAAGATTTCTAATATTGCTTCAAAGAAGATTAATGGCACAGCTGTAACCCAAGATCTTATTTCTGTAAATCTAGGAATCCACTAAACCACCCAAGATGTAACATTAGTTTTGTGTAGAGCTCACCTAAGCTACGATTAAATACAGCGCTGGATATATATTGGGGGGCAGTGTGCCGCCAGGTTACCTAGAAGACCTCCAGCGCTGCTCTCCTCTCTGCTACTACCGCTGCCTGTTTGGCACGGACAGCCATGTTCATCCTATGCATCAGAATAGGAAACAGGAGAGGGACATCGGCAACTCTGTTGTGTGTTTAACGCAGGCCCAGCAGCAGTAGTAACAGGAAGGCAAAACTCAACCATGGGAGTCTATAATGGGGGAAAGGACAGCACCACCCCTAGGTAAATAAAACTATATATTTTTCTTTTTTCTTTGTAGTGAATTCAATCCAAAACAAAAAGGTCAACCTTTGGGTGAAATGTTCCTTTATTTATGTAATATTATCTAATGCAATTAACACTTTTCAGGCATTGTATAGTGGTGTGTGTGTGATCACTTAGCAGCAATTATTTATATCTCTAAATGCTTTTTGAAGTTATCTGTATACTGATAATCTAAGGCTAGGTACACACTGGAGAATTTTTCGACTAACGTGTTATCTACAAAGATTGTACCTAGGACTGAAGGTCCGATTGGACGGACAGGTGATTCATGCATACACACTAGACACGATTTACCTTCAGAGCTGTGCTCTTCATCTGGTCCTTTAGAGAATGACAGCACAATATGAATTCATTCCTGTCACACTGATTACACCTACCTTGTTATAGCTATCCACATGTCATAACGAATTTCGCTAGCTTCTGTGACTCTTAAACGAAATATTCAGTCTCAGAATGAATTATTCCATCTACAGCACTCTACATTTACTCACCGGGATGTGTTAATTGCAGCCATAGGCTGAAAAAAATCATGACTGTAAACTCTATATTGAGGTTGTGATCCTGAGTGCGTACACACTGCTTGGATCGCAAGGTGATTGAAATGAGATGATCAAACCGACCAACCAAATGAAACGTCAATCAGCACTTTGGAACGACTGTCTCTCTTCGTGTAAGTACACACACTAACGAGATATCTGGTCATATATCGGCTGATTTGGCCCTATGATTGGCTGAAAAACCTCCAGTGTATACTCAGCCTAAGGTATGAATTATATAATTCCCGCTCTGCATATCATACAACCCTAACTGGTGCTGGGAGATCTCAGGGGTTATGAGCACTTGCTGTTGGTCAGACGTTCTAATTTCTGTGATTGCCGGGCTCCTATAGGCTGACAGGTTGTAAGTTCACTTATTGTGTTGCTTGTTGTACCATTTGTGTAAATTGTAGGAAATCGTTGCAGAGTGATCTACTGAACTATGTGTCTGGTTGTAGACCAAAGGAAAAAGTGCATTTAAAAGAAATAACAAAATTATATTTGGGGTTCAAGTCTATTTTACATTTACAGTGTTTATTGTGCAGAATAGCTTTTCTATGTGTCTTACTGACTGTTAAAATATTAGGAAATTTCATAAATGCGTCTTATTAATCGACTCGTTTTCCTTTCACTATCTGAAAAATCTGTAAAATTAATAATTTCCATGTTTCCCGTTACCTGGACACTTACACACAGTGGACCATACACCTACTTTGGTTTTACATCGGTCTACTTTGCGCACGTAAAGTAGGTCCATCTACTCTTCCTCTCTGCCAGTTAGAAGTGCACCGAGCTGAGCAGGATGTTTATAAAATCTCCAGATGTACACTGTGCATATGTGTAAAGCCTCACCTCAAAGTCCAGCCTCTCACTGCAGAATCACTCCTATCATTAAGACAAATGTATACTGCTTGGTGTAGCTTCATTTATGGCTTAAATGAATCATGAGTAATGGGGCATCAAGATTGGCTTTAATGCATGTGGCACTTTTGTGCATGTTGAAGCTTGTTTTTACATTGTATGAAGTATGTCTGCTCTGTAAACCTATGCACTGGTGACAATCTAGGACCATGTTCGCAAAGCACTACCGAAGAGGATGTTACATTGCACCTTGGCCATTTTGTTCTTCACAAATGAGGCTCAGCTTAGCCAACCATTTTGTGAGAAGTGGCAATATGTGTCTTATGAAGTCACAAGGGACCAATGACATCACTTAAGCATTTGACACTGAGTACTTTATGCTACAGTGATGTCATTATTTACATCAAGGCCATAGTTAGAGGGGGGGAAAAAGACACCCCAGTAAAAAACATTTTTTAGTATTCTACAGCTCTAAAACACTTATCGATTTAATATTTCTTTTTAAAAAGGTTCATATTACCACATTCACAAAGTCCATTGTGGCAAAATATTAAAATAAAAATTTGAAAAGTGAAAAGAGAGAAATAAAGTGCTCTGGTAAAAATAATTTTTCAAACCCTTAAATGGGACCAGATTATGCGATCTGGTAGGGTGGAATCCTCATATGTTTAGCTATGTGTATCAATCTTTAATAAACTTGACTGATGGTGATGTCACTCCCCACAAAATGGCTGCCTCCATGGTGTGCATAATGGGTAGACTTTACTAATGTATGCTGTTTTATAGTATACTAAAAGCTTCACTAGTGGTTTTCCTTTGTCCTTTCAGTTCAGTATGTATAAAAATAATTTTATTTATGGGTGTGGGACAGAAGTATGGACTCGTGTTTAATCTTTAGAAAGAGCGCACTGTCGGCTTATCTGGAGGTGACCATATCTTGTCTTTTAATTTTAGACAGTATCAGACTGCGTCCAGCTCTCTTGTGCAGTTTGTAGAATTGCCATTTACACGGTAAGGTGTCTGTGCTGTAGCTGGCTTGTGGTGTTGTGGTATATATCGTGCCTCATGTCATTAGTTGTATTTCTGCCATTCATTAAGCAAGCATGTACTTTTCTGTAGCTAGTAGCTGTGGATGTTTCATTTATCACACAGCTTTCATGTTTTCAGTCATAAGCATTTGCATTGATTTTATTTTTTTAAAAAAATTAAATAGTTGTGTGTTTGTTTTTTTTTTTTTTGTTTTTTTCCCTCCTCGTCCTTCCTATCCTAGGCACTGTAAAGGATCAGCCATCTGTGTGACATGTCTGGCATCATATAACCCTCACCACACCCATAATGTCACCCATATTGTAGAGGCTGCTGTACATGTATAACCAGGACCCATTGATACCAATGTGACACTGAATTTAACAAATTATCTTTTTTGTAGACCTAATGATAACAAATAACATTCACCAAAGAAGTCTGTTTTATTTTCTAGAAAGCTAACCCCTCTACTTAATGGGATGAGTCATTTTCAGCATTTCCGTGCACTCTGAAAGACACATTTAAATAGCCATCCAGTGTTGACCTAAGTTTCATTTGCATGCACCCTCCCACCCAAATGTCATATTTTGCCCGTCACACCCCAAAGTGTGCCATTCTCATTGGCTCAGTTGACAACTCTTAAATTAATTATTCTTTCCAACGTTTCTTGACTGGGAGATGTTTCTATTGCAGGTGCGAGCATTGGTGAGTCAATCCTAAACAGACACCGGCCAGGGTATGGGCCCTGTATTTACTTGTTGGTGGAAATATGACATTTCAAAGGGGGTCTCCTTTTTAATTGGTACTTTTTATTAGTATTTTGAATAAATGTCAACTCTTTGTGTCATTTAAACGTTTTAATTTAAAAATTATTTGAAAAAACAAAAGCATCTCTTCGGAGATATACGTGTACAAGCCTTCACTGCAGTCCTTAGAATGGGATAGCTACGGAGATTACACCACCTTCTGCAGTCACCGCAATATCTGACCGTCACAGATCTGTGTGCCCACCAGGAGCTCAGAAAGTGCCCTGGTGAAATCCTCAAACATTAATTTGGCTTGCATGTATTTTACAAGCTCCAATTGTATTGACTGCCATGATGTGAGCTTAACTGTACTGAGAGCAAAGACCTTTGTATAAGACATGCTTAATATAGTGCTGGACAAATCCCCGTAGCCAGCAAGGCAATGCACCTTAAAGATTTTCTGCCAGCGCCTAACTTTTCTATTCATACATGATTTCTATTAATGTAAGTCAGGCTCGGACAATCTGTGGCTCTGCAGGTGTTGTGAAACTACAAGCCCCAGCATGCTTTGCTGATAGCTGGCAGGGTATGCTTGGACTTGTATCACAACGTAGTGAGAGCCATAGGTTGACCAGGCCTGATGTAAATGCATTATTCACTGCCTCGTAAAAAAATAAATTAATATATAAAATCTGTTGGATCCTGAATTCTGCAAGAATGTCCACCTCTGGTCTCATGTAAGAAGTCTAATGCAGTGTAGGTCATGTATAAGAGGGCTGTTTATTGAATTGTGTACATGATAAGGGATATAGGATGGGTAGAATTTGGAAGTAAGTTTTGAGCTATTTTCTCCCTAAGGAGAACTGTTCTGACATTCAAGGAAAAGCAGCAATGTGCACGTGTTACTACAACCAGTTAAAGCCAGGGCGAATAGCCATCCTGCTATTGTACTAATGCTTATTACTTGTCTGAGGAGTTTAAATTGTTTTTCGGAATCAAGAAGAGAAAATGATTCTCTGGTACAAGTCACTGGATCATTCTGTGTAAACTACAAACAGAACCGCACAAGTGAATGAATTATTCAATTCTATTATGATTAAGAGTTTTAATCTGTAAGTATTTTATCAAGTATCTAGCAAATAAGTTTTATATCATTACCATGTGTGATGCTACAACTGAAATCGCCGTAAAACAAGTAAAGTTAAGATTTTTCTTGTGTCCATAAAACCCTCTGCTGCCACGTTTCACCATGGCACATGTCTTGCCTCTAAAACGTCAAGTCAGAGAAAAGTGTATGGGGTATAAGATTCTTTTTAAACAGAGACGCAAACTGGTGGTGGCCTGTTTTCAAGTACAGGGGTAGGTGATGGATCACTTAAAGTTTAACTCTGTTATAGGTAAAAGGATTGTAGCGCTTCACGGATTTTGTATGACCATTTGTTTGCGTAGTTATATATAATAATACTACCTTAAAACTAGGGATGTGCACCGGCGACTTTTGAGGTCTCGTGTTTTGTGTTTTGGATCCGGATTTTCGTTATTTTTGAGGTTCGGATTTGTCTCGCAAAACACTTGACGAAAGGTCTCGGTTCGGATTTAAGGTATTGGATTCGGATTTTTTTTGAAAAAAACATTAAAAGTTTAAAAATCAAGTTTTTGGGCTTATTTTCACTCCTAGGCTATTATTAACCTCAATAACATTCAATAACAAGCATTTCCACTAATTTACAGTGTATTCTGAACACCTCACAATATAGTTATTAGTCCAAAACGTTGCAACAAGGTATCTTTCTGGACTGCGTAGAGGAGTGGGTCACCACAATATATTAAAAACCCTGAACTTTTATGATTCGCACCAATAATTGTACCTGGACTGCGTAGAGGAGTGGGTCACCACAATATCTTAAAAACCCTGAACTTTTATGATTCGCACCAATAATTGTACCTGGACTGCGTAGAGGAGTGGGTCACCACAATATCTTAAAAACCCTGAACTTTTATGATTCGCACCAATAATTGTACCTGGACTGCGTAGAGGAGTGGGTCACCACAATATCTTAAAAACCCTGAACTTTTATGATTCGCACCAATAATTGTACCTGGACTGCGTAGAGGAGTGGGTCACCACAATATATTAAAAACCCTGAACTTTTATGAATCGCACCAATAAATGTACCTGGACTGCGTAGAGGAGTGGGTCACCACAATATATATAATAAGAAAACCACCAACTTGTTTGATTCGCACCAATAAATGTACCTGGACTGCGTAGAGGAGTGGGTCACCACAATATATTAAAAACCCTGAACTTTTATGAATCGCACCAATAAATGTACCTGGACTGCCTAGAGGAGTGGGCACTGGGCACCACAATAAAATATATAAAAAACCTTCAACAGGTCTGCATTACACTACACATACGGCTGCTCCTCCATCCTCTCCATCATATACATGTTGGAGTTTTAGCGTGTGACAACCTCTTGTTTTTGATAATGTCAGTGCATTTTGAATATTTTTCAATTTGCCCCACACCACTGAATGTACTTTATCTATGATACGCATCTATCTATCTTGACTGCGTAGTGTGGTGGCCCCGGTACACAATTTGGTACCGAGGCCACAATATAATTAAAAAACCCTCCACGTGTCAGAATTCCACCAAACAAGTATCTGGACTGCGTAGTGGGGTGGCCCCGGTACCCAATTTGATACCGGGGCCACAATAAAATAAATACACCCTCCACGTGTCAGAATTCCACCAAACAAGTATCTGGACTGCGTAGTGGGGTGGCCCCGGTACCCAATTTGATACCGGGGCCACAATAAAATAAATACACCCTCCACGTGTCAGAATTCCACCAAACAAGTATCTGGACTGCGTAGTGGGGTGGCCCCGGTACCCAACTTGATACCGGGGCCACAATACCTCCTCCAAACATGCTACAGACAATTCGTCATTGAGATCCCATCAAGTATGTTAAAGACAGACAGGGTCCAAGTGTTATTAGTTGACTTTGTAAAGAAAAAAACTGTCCCTGTTGCACATAGTCGTGCAATGAAGACTTACTTTTTCATTTAAAGGCACGATCTTTAAAGTGTCAGAAAGAGAGAGAAGACACAGGAGAGGAGAGTTGTAGCTGGGGACCTGGGGTGGAAGCTCCCAGGCTCCCCCAGCATTGCCTGGAAGTCTGAGCGTGGTGACTGAGCCAGGGCAAGGAATGTGTGCCCTGGATGAGGGGGAGAACTCCATGCCACTATAGTGAACCCAAGAGAGAGGGGGACACTGCACATGGAAGAGGCCCTGGAGTGAGGGCTGCTACAAGAGGCATGGTAGCTGTAGTGTCAGATCCTGAGGCTGAGAGTACACAGAGTGACGTGTCAGAGCACAGGAGACATTATCCCCGCAGAGGAGGGATGAGCTGCAGTTGAGAGGTCTGTTGTTGAAATAGGACATGCACACTTTAACAAACCAATCATTTCAGCGACAGGGCCTACCAAACAACTTTGACTGAAATGATTGGTTTGTTTGGGCCCCCACACCAAAAAAGCTATTCATCTCTCCCTGTACAGACTAAACAGGCTCTACTGAGGCAAGATGTCGTCCTCATCCTCAACCTCTGATTCCTCTCCCCCTACAGTGTGTACTTCCTCCTCATCACACATTATCAATTCGTCCCCGCTGGACTCCACAACCACAGGTCCCTCTGTAGTATCTGGAGGGCAGTGCTGTACTTCATTGAGGAATTGATTATTCATTTTTATAAACATCATTTTTTCAACGTTGTGAGGAAGCAACCTCCTTCGCCGCTCACTGACCAGGTTCCCCGCTGCACTAAAAACTCTTTCCGAGTACACACTGGAGGGGGGACAACTCAGGTAAAATAGAGCCAGTTTGTACAGGGGCTTCCAAACTGCCTTTTTTTCCTGCCAGTAACAATATGGACTGTCTGACATGTCTACTTGGATGGTGTCAGCAAAGTAATCCTCCACAATTTTTTCAATTGTGACAGCATCCAATGCAGCGAGAGTAGACATGTCTGCAATGGTTGGCAGGTCCTTCAGTCCGGACCAGATGTTATCAGCATCCCCGCCAGTGCCTCTTTTGGGAAAACTGAGCTTTTTCCTCGCAGCCATAGATGTGGAAGAAAATGAGGGTGGAGCTGTTGGCATGTCACGGTCCTCTTCAGAGGACAATCTCCTGACCAGCAGGTCTTTGCACCGCTGTAGATTTGTGTCCGCCGGAAACAGAGACACAACATACGCTTTAAACCGAGGATCGAGCACGGTGGCCAGAATGTATTCCTCTGACTTTAAAAGAGTGACCACCCTCGGATCCTGGCAAAGCGTACGAAGGGCTACATCCACAAGAGCTACATGCTTGCTGTAATCGCAATGGCTTACCAGCTCCTCCCTCACTTTCTCCAGCTGCTTCTGCAACAGCCTGATCAGGGGAATGACCTGACTCAAGCTGGCAGTGTCGGAACTGACTTCTCGTGTGGCAAGTTCAAATGGCTGCAGAACCTTGCACAACACGGAAATCAGTCTCCACTGCGCTTGACTCAGGCGCATCCCCACTCCTTTGCCTATGTCGTAGGTGGCTGTGTAGGCCTGAATGGCCTTTTGCTGCTCCTCCATCCTCTGCAGCATATAGAGGGTGGAGTTCCAGCGCGTCACAACCTCTTGTTTGAGGTGATGGCAGGGCAGGTTCAAGCTTTTTTGATGTGCCTCTAGTCTGCGGTAGGCACTGGCTGAATGCCGAAAGTGTCCAGCAATTTTGCGGGCCACCGCAAGCATCTCCTGCACACCCCTGTCACTCTTGAGGTAATGCTGCACCACCAAATTAATGGTGTGGGCAAAACATGGGACGTGCTGGAAATTGCCCATATTTAATGCCCGCACAATGTTACTGGCATTGTCTGACACCACAAATCCCCATGAGAGTCTAAGTGGGGTAAGCCACTGGGAGATAATTTCCCTCATTTTCTCTAATATGTTGTCAGCGTTGTGCCTCTTATTAAAGCCTGTAATGCACAATGTTGCCTGCCTTTGCATGAGCAGCCATTTTGTAGATGCTGCTACTGATGCAGCTGTTGCTGTTGCTGCGGAAGGGGATGCATCTACCCAGTGGGCTGTCACAGTCATATAGTCCTTCGTTTGCCCAGAACCACTTGTCCACATGTCCGTGGTTAAGTGGACAGTGGGTACAACCGCATTTTTAAGAGCACTGAGGACACTTGATCGTACTTCTCTGTACATTTTTGGTATCGCCTGCCTAGTGAAGTGGAATCTCGAGGGGATTTGGTACCGGGGACACAATACCTCCATCAACCCTCTAAATCCCACTCCACTGATGGCGGACACCGGGCGCACGTCTAACACCAACATTGCAGTTACAGCCGCAGTTATACGCTTTGCAATAGGGTGACTACTATCGTATTTGGTGGTCATGGCAAACGACTGTTGGACGGTCAATTGTTTGGTGAAAGACTTAGCGGTCTTACGACTTCCCCTCTGGGAAGATGACCGACTAACAGCAGCAACAGCAGCAGTGGCAGTAGTAGGCGTACCGCTGCAGGATTCCTCGGATGAATCCCGTATTGAGGAGGACTCAGTCTGGCTGGTGACTTGGGCTGCAGGACTGAATCTGATGGAGATTGTGGAGGAAGTTGACGAGGAGGGTGTTGCTGGTGTGTATCCAACTGGACCACGGGATTTAGGTGTCCCTGTACCGATGAGGGTCCTAGCCCCAGTTCCTGAACTAACCACTGAACTATGAAGGTTATTCAGGTGACGTATAAGGGAGGATGTTCCTAGGTGGGCAAGATCCTTACCCCTGCTTATTTGAGCTTTACATAAGCTACATATTGCCATACATTGGTTGTCTGGATTTGGATAAAAATAACTCCAGACCGAAGAGGTGCATTTTTTGGTCTTCTGACCAGGCATGACGATGGGCTTTTTCATCCCATGGACATCAGCTGTTTCCCCCCCTGGTGCCTCATTTACAATAACCACATCACCATCCTCATCATCAAGTTCCTCCACAGCGCCAGCTACATCATCAATAGCCTCCTCCCGAGCCACCTCTTCCCGTACAGTGATGGGAAGGTCAGGCTTGACAACCACCAACACCCTTGGACTCGCCTTGGGGATTTGTGATAATTTCTCTTTAGAAGGCAGAGTTGTTTGCTGTTTTGTTGCTGACAGCATAACTCTCTTCAATTTTTTGTAGGGGGGGGGAGGAGGAGGAGGGCTAAGATCCGTGGGTGAAGCTGAACCACTAGTCATGAACACGGGCCAGGGCCTAAGCCGTTCCTTGCCACTCCGTGTCGTAAATGGCATATTGGCAACTTTACGTTTCTCCTCAGATGATTTTAAGTTTCTCTTTTTGCTACTTTTTCTTAACTTGGGCTTTTTGGATTTTACATGCCCGGTACTACGAGATTGGGCATCGGGCTTGGAAGACGACGTTGATGGCATTTCATCGTCTATGTCATGACTAGTGGCAGCAGCTTCAGCATTAGGAGGAAGTGGGTCTTGATCTTTCCCTACTTTATCCTCCAAATTTTTGGTCTCCATTATATGTAGCACAAGATACTGCAGAATGTGTGAACTTGGTAATATTGCAGTACCAATGGACTTATACTGCTGGATTGGTTTTGCAAATTTGGTTATAATTATTATATATTTTTTTTATTTTTTATTTTTTTTTACTTTTTTTTTATTTCTAAAAAACTTGGGAATAGTGGGGAAATAACTATGCCCTTAGAAGCACAGAGCACAGGACACAGCACCACTGGACTGATCAGGACACGGCACAGGACCCAGCAGCACTACGGAACTCAGCAGGACAGAGCACAGGACACAGCACCACTGGACTGATACTGCAGAATGTGTGAACTTGGTAATATTGCAGTACCAATGGACTTATAATGCTGGATTGGTTTTGCAAATTTGGTTATAATTATTATATATTTTTTTTTTTTTAAATTTTTTTATTATTTTTTACTTTTTTTTTATTTTTTAAAAACTTGGGAATAGTGGGGAAATAACTATGCCCTTAGAAGCACAGAGCACAGGACACAGCACCACTGGACTGAACAGGACACGGCACAGGACCCAGCAGCACTACGGAACTCAGCAGGACAGAGCACAGGACACAGCACCACTGGACTGATACTGCAGAATGTGTGAACTTGGTAATATTGCAGTACCAATGGACTTATAATGCTGGATTGGTTTTGCAAATTTGGTTATAATTATTATATATTTTTTTTTTTTTAAATTTTTTATTATTTTTTACTTTTTTTTTATTTTTTAAAAACTTGGGAATAGTGGGGAAATAACTATGCCCTTAGAAGCACAGAGCACAGGACACAGCACCACTGGACTGAACAGGACACAGCACAGGACCCAGCAGCACCACTGACCTCAGAAGGACAGAGCACAGCACACAGCACCACTGGACTGATACTGCAGAACACAGCACAGCACAGCACTAAACAGCACAGAACTAAACAGCACAGAACTAAACAGCACAGAACTAAACAGCACAGAACTAAACAGCACAGAGGACCACCTAACACACCCTCCCTCTACCCTGATCAATGCCCGAGTGAAGATGGCGGCGACTAGCGGGGAATTTATAGGATCCGAGTATCGCGAGATCCGACAACGGGATTATGAGTCAGAGCCTCAGTTTCACTTTTGAATTTGGCGCCAATACCCGGATCTGTCTCGGATCCGACTCGGATCCGCAACGTTCGGGTGGGCTCGGATTTCAGAAATCCGAGCGCGCTCATCCCTACTTAAAACAAAGTATATAAATTGAATAAATGAAGTCCGTGATTCCAACAGTCAGGCCAGCTTGAAGTCTTTGCTATGTGGTTCATGGAGATATCCAAAGGCTTCAGGATCTTAAGTGATGGTTGCAAAAACCATCTGTGTAAAACTAGCCTTAAATGGAACTCTTTATTTTACCTCCGCTAACCTAAGGTTTCTCTCTAACGTGCTCTACAGCTACAACAGAGGATAGCCGCGCTACCATGACAGAAGCTCAGTGCTTACACTGGTAAATAGAGCATATACACAGGTGGTTTAATACATGGCTGCACAAAGTGTTCATTTGTTCTCAAATGTTCCTAAATCCTTTTGGGGAATAGTTGGCATGCAGTTAAATGGGCACCTAACAAATGCAATGACGACGATAATAAAAATAATACCTTGAGATGGATCATATAGTAATACTAGACTAATAATAGTCACCTTATTCAAACAACATCTGTGCTGTCAGTGCCCCTCCTCTTTAAGCTTCTTAGCGCACAGGAATGGGAAGTTAACAGCGGAAGGAGCCTCAGATAAATGTCCTGTTTGAAAGATGCGTGCACTTCTAAGGGGGGGTGATGAATTCTGTGAGGAGTGAGAAAAAAAAATATGATGTTACATCACCTCGTGGCGCCTTCTCCTCCGCTCTGGGGGTAAATGTAAAGCTGAAAGTTTTCCGGCGGGTTTGAAAAGTGGAGATGTTGCCCATAGTAACCAATCAGATTCTAGCTGTCATTTTGTAGAATGTACTAAATAAATGATAGCTAGAATCTGATTGGTTCTTCAAACCCGCCGGAAAACTCTCAGCTTGATACATTTACCCCCTGGAGTCACACCGTAATGCATTTTCTGAGAATTGAATTCCCCCTTTAGTCTATGGAAGAACAGTGCAGAATCATTCCAAAAGGTGTAAACAACATTCTTAATTTAAGTAAAACTGTCAATACTATACGTTAAGATTTGATTGGCGTCCATTTACCATTTGTTTTTTTAAAATGCACATTATGCTCACAGTTTGCAAATGCTATAGTTGCATTTATCTTATCTGAAATATTTACCTCATCAAAAATACTTTACAGCAAGCTGAGAGGTTGCAGCCAAGCACAATAGCACATTTTTCCAGCTGTACTTTTGTAAATTAAACCTGAAACGATTTTCAGAGTAACTCCCCTAAGAAAACAAGAAAAGAGTGTGCTAAAAGAAAGTGTTTTATGTAAAAACAGCAGCTCAGGGGTGAATTTACCAAAGTGCAGTTTGATCAACTCGCTGTTTATCTGAGTTTCTTTGGCCGAGATGCAAACCTCCGATTTCATTAAAGGTTAACTTGCTGGAAATTCACTAGAAAGTCACGATTTTGAAACGCGACTTGCATCAAATTGCCATCCCTATGTTTAACATTGTCTGTATACAATTCGCCCGATCAATGAAGCTGCTTCTCTAGCTTAAATGGCTCACCTGCAGCCTGTTAGCATTCAGGAACACTATAAAAACCTAGACAAAGCTCTTACTGTAAAAAGATGGTTGAGCTTGTTGTTTGTGTAGCGAGAGAGCCATTAATGAGGTCCTCTGCCTAAGGCTAGGTATACACTACTGGTTTTTCAGCCGACTAATGATAAATGACCGTTTGGCCAGATATCTCATCAGTGTGTACGCTTCAACTATGAACGATTATTGTTCCAAAGCTCATCGTATCGTTTGGTGTGATTTTTAAACTGAACTAAAAATCTTGTTCAACGATGGAACAGTGTCGTTCCAATTCTGCAGTGTGCATACACGCACGGCTGGCAGTGTCCGTGGATCTCTATGGCGTGTGCAGAGTCGCCATCTTTTCAGCAGATGGTTATGACAGATGAAGAGCACAGATCTAAGGGTAAAATGTGTTTAGTGTGTACACATGAAACGGCATGCTGATTGGAACTTTTTTTTTTTTTTTAATAGTTTGTAAAATTGCTAAGGAAATTGCATCAGGAGAAATTTTGTACATAGGTCAAAGGAACAACACTAACCACTGATAAATAAAAATAAAAAAAAAACTGTACCAGCACACAACACACACACACAAATAAAGCACTGAACAATAAAAAGTTTCAGACAAATCGCTAAATGATATAAGGACACTGCACTAACTCTACTCTCTCCCTCTCCCGTTTCTAACTCCTGCAACCCTATCAACTAAGCATAGGTAACAGGCAGACTTATAATAATGCAGATGAGGCCCAAATCCCTCGGTTTGAAATTGCCCAATGAGTCTAGCATTATTTAAAAACGTTACCAGCGGTTTTCATTGTTTAGGTGTGTTTGTAATACCTGCGGTTTGTTGTCCATGATCGTGAGTTTTAAGCCTCCAAAACACAGGAGCAGAAATCCCGCTGGTTGGAATCGCCAAAATCGCCAACGAGCTTTGGCAATTACAAACACCCTGGAAAAACAATTCTCTGGGAAATAGCTGAGGTATGTCAGCGGCTTTACTATGCAGCACACAAAACGACTTCCTGTGTGTAAGTGATGGGTGTGCTTTAAGATCAGACTGTATGTTATCTCACTCGTTATTTTTCTGCACAGTTGAAAGCTAGTTTCCCTGCCAGATGTCCTTGTCTCATCCCGCATTTCAACTGTTCCTCTACCATAGGAGGTCTTCTGTTTCATATGTAGGGATTGTCACTGCAGTATCAAAACAAACAGGGTCGTGCTGAGTTTCAGGTGAATTAATCAGCTTTAATAATGAATGTACCCTAGCGCCAGAAGAAAATATATTTTCTAATTCTAGAACAGGCTCGGAACACATTCTTGTGGAAGTGTCAATAAATATCATTAAACATTACTCAACAAATCAGACCGTTAAGTGACCCTCCAGCTGAAAGGTGTATATTAAATATATTCTGTGTTGAATGTAGATGTCGGTATGTTTTTACTTGTGTACAAATGTTTAAATGACTGTACGAATGGGCTGCCCAGGCCTGACTGTCCGCCAAACAGACTTTTTTTTGTGCTCTTCATATGAGACTGTGGGTGAATTGTGTGAGATTAATTTTATAGAAGTATTTTTATTTATTTATAAGGCGCCACGGATTCCTTAGCGTCTGGCTACAGAAGCAAGTAACAAATAGGTGATATTTTACATATAAGTAGCACAGATGAGTGTGAGTAATGCTATGGGGACTCACACACTCGACAGGATGTACGAGGGAGTCAGACAGCAGACAGACGTGGGACAATAGGTAGAGCGGACCCTACCCCCGTGAGCTTACATTCTAGAGGGAAGTACAAGTCCCCTACCAGTTACATGTTGTGGTGTTGGAAGGAACGGCAGCAATTGAAAGCCGGCAGAAATATAAAATCCAAATTTGAAACAATGTGTAAGTGACATTTGTGGAGATGACGCTTTCTACATAGTAACCAAGAGATTTCTGCATCTATACTCTATGGTAGTTACTGGCTGTAGCTGTTTATAGAAGCTGGTCAATCACATCTGGGACTTTCAATTAGTCAATCGAGCTTAATGTATGAACAATTAAATAGGGTACACACAGATGAGAAATAATAAAGTCCTCTGACGCTTGTCAAGTCCACCTTTAGAAAGTATAATTGCTCTATCCAGTCATGCTCTGTTTACACTTAAGGAGCATATGTTAAAAACACAACAGATAAAATATAGAAGTTCTCTTTAGGTCTTATTGATACATGCATTATTTATCTGCTTTTTTGCTATACACTTCTTGTGGCCATGCACCAAATACCTAATGAAGGTGTGGGCGGATCAACCAGCAAAATGGGCGACATGCCAGTGTCCAATTCATATTGATTGGCACATTGTCAGGCATGCCCATGTATATGGTATCGTGTGCAGTCGGGCGGTGTGTGCAGCCATCAGTCAGTCACACTAAGCGGGCCACCATCTATTTTGAGTGCTGAACAGGGGCGAGAGGGCATCTGGATCTCAGGCCGGTCCCATAGTGGGCTACCTTGGACTCGGTAACTGGGCAACCTGCATTTTTTTTTCCCCTTAAAAAAGTTCCTAATAGGCTGCTGAGCCAAGTCAAAAGTTAGGTGTATGATGGGGGGGAGGAGAGAGAAACAGTAGAGGGGGGAGTAAAAGATATAGTTAGAGAAGGAAAGAGGTAGGTGATGGAGGTCATGGGACGGGTGGGAGACTGAGGGAAGAAGGGGTATAAGAGAGTTGGAAATGTTTGAATGAATAGTGGGGAATATAGGTTTTGGGTTAGGAGCCTGACCTTATAGAAAACCATAGAGAGGTCTATATCGCCTATCTAGTTACGTATTTTGTTTTTCACTTAACTATGTTAATAATGGAGAGGTTAGAGGTGGAAATGGTGCAAGGAATGGATAGGTGGAGGAAAACACAGTTCTCTGCACCTCTACTCAGATAAGGATTTGGCTTTAATGTCTATTCATGTATCATATTTATCAAGCTCAACCTCCTTATAGTCGTCTCAATAAGGACCATTCAGTTCCTTCAAACACCTGCATGATGTGAGACTGTACATGACCACCTAACTTTTCAATGTAGACATCCCATTTGTCATGAAACTGTTTAACCCTTTTCCAAATCTGAAAAGATAGCACGCCTATCAAAGTACAGGGTATGTAATAAGTCTGACTTTAATTCTAGCACAGTTGGAGATGCCTATGAGGTCCACCTGCTAATGCTAATGTAACAATTATCGTTAACAGACATAATTTGAAGGCCTCTCAATTGTCTTGATTTTTTAAATGGAAATGTTGGTAGGTATGCCGATCTATATTGCGGAAATGTATTTCTTACCATTAGCAATCCTCTGACCACAACTGCCGTGCTCAATTCTTCATGCTGTTTATTAAATAGAAATTATGTTGTCACAGAGTGCTACTACTCTGCCTTAGCTTTTCTTCATGTCTAAAAATGTCGGCTTTCAAGCAGCCTCCAGGCACTGTGCAATAAAATGAGTATCTATGCAGCTATGCTTCAAGGACTTTGTGCCCCACCCCCCCACCCAGGATAATCAACATCAAGTTTTAAAGTATAGTGCAAATGAACCTCGGTATCGGTGATTTGGCATTTATTCCCCAACGCATCCGGTTTATCCCCCTCTCTACAGAGTAATTGTGTGTGGTTTAATTTATCAGCACTAGTGCAGGCTCACCCACCCCAAATAACATTTCTGTTCAAATTGGCATGTCTGTTTCCCTTATTATGTGCAGGTGTGTCCTGTCTGGCACTCCGTCAACATAGGAAAATGCATGGAAAGAAATAAAAGTAAAAAATTAATAGATCACAATTTGTAGATGCAAACCTGTTCAGACTGTGTTTCTGCAAAACAACCCCGGTTGTGCCATATGCCTTGTGGGAAAATTGTGTTGTGTAACTCATTGTAGCATAAAGAATGTACATATGAATCATAAAGTCTGTTAAACAATAACATGAGCTTTAATTTGCCGCATAGTATACCTGCGTTCCTTCTACTGTTTTATAGTAACCAGACAAAATACAATATATCAACATAACCGGTTTATTATCCCAAGGTACTGGTCACGTGTAGCAATTAAGCAAGCTCCTTGCCATTTAGTGGTGTTGACATGGGGGTGGGGGGGGGGGATTATAGTCCTCTCTTTAATCCAGTGGTGTTTACATTATTATCTGCCTTGTTCTTCTCAGTAAAGGTCCAGTTTATAGAAGTGCAATATGTACATTCTGAAATTTTAATGAGCAAAATGACCTTTAAATCCCTTTCAAGTATTTATGAAACTGTAATTGTGCTTTCTTTGGACCATGATATTTATCCTTTAATTAATTTTCGCTTAAATATAAAGAATATAAATTTCTCCTATTTATAAAGTTCTTTAGGATCCACCGATCCACCTATAGTTTATATAAATATTAAGAGATGAATGTAAAAAAAAAATCCTGTTATTGTGCTTTCTCTGGTTTACATGATGGTGTTAGTAAGTCTGCACAGCTCCTCGTATAGTTCAGTTACCATTGTGTATTTATAAACCCTTCATTGTTTCCCGAAGACAACCTGATCATCTTTTTCCAGTGCAATAGTTTGGTGGTGTAACCTAGTGGCAATGGATATGACAGTTGGCAAAGAGGTGTCAAACACAACTGCTTAGTTCTATAAGAAATAGAATGCTATGTCTGGTCCCCTATGCTAGGCACGAATGAGGAAAGTAGAAATATCGCGGCGCATACGGTCAGTTAATATCTTTCCCTTAGACGCAGTTTGTTCCAGAATGACCGGGGTGCAGATGCATTGTTTTAGAGGCGTGGCCCTTTTGGCAAGTGTTTGAGTATACCTGGTAATGTACATCTTGACCTTTACCTACGGTAATTTTTGGGATGGCACTGCCTTATACATGCTGATATTAAAATACAGCGTTTAAATTTGTGTCTGTATATTTAATCCCAGTATAAGTTCTTATAGGGTGGTTTGTAGATTTGTGCATTACCGGGTAAAAAATAATCCCTTGTCGCAGTAGCTGGGCATTCACAATTTGATCAAAATGTGCACTTAGAACCTCATGTTTATTTCACATATTATTTTTTTCATTGAGATTAGAGTAAAATGCACAAATGTTTGTTGTTGTGATTAGTTTGTCATTCGTGTGTAATGTGTGTATATAACTTCTGTATGTGTGGACACATCAGTGGATGTCTCGCTATTACCCCAGTGGTTTTCTTGTGAGGATGTGCTATAGTGATTACCGAAATTTATTTTCATAGGCCGTTATCTGACTCGTCCGTTATTTAGCCATTTCCAAATTAATTTACTCGCTTACTCTGGATTCCTGTACATGTATCACTCACTATTTCTGTAGAGCAAACTCTTATGGAAATCTATAAAGATCCAGCATATCCTTCAGGCTGATCCGATTAGTGTCAGGTTGTCTCTTATTTTTTTTCTTTTTTCTTTTTTTCTTTTATTTTTTTTTTCACTCTTCGGCTTCTGTCCACTTGACATAAATCCCTTTTCCGGGACACCCCAGTCATTTGCCTTCATTGCACCTTCTACCTACTTTTGTAGTATTGGCCACACCCCTTGTATGCCATCATCCCCATCGAAGACAGACTTTTTGTGATACCTGACCTGGCCAGCAAATATCGTGATACCACTGTGAGGACCGCACGTCCTAGTGGGTTCCTTGCAATCGCCAAGACAGATTGTTGCAACCAGTTTATACCACAGATGGCAATAGAGACATGTGGATATACAATCACCAGACAGATGCTTTCTTTGCATGTACACTATACACATGACGGAAGCTCCGTTCCTAGTCCCCAATCCACGTACACACCTTAGTACTCCCAAACACAGATTCAGTATTCCTACGGTGGTGGGTGGATTATGGGTGGTAGCCAGATTTTGATATGTGGGAAAATGATAAGACTTACCCCTTAGTGTCATCCCCCATGGTGGTTGGGGACTGTTGGCTCACTGTGGAGGTGCCTAGCAGTCTAATCCAGGATACTAGTATAACAATAGTGACATTGCTGGCTAAACATGAAAAGTTTGATGGTATTATATCTGCATACGCTAATTGTTTAACCCAGACCTCTTGTTCTCTCTTATCCCTGATTAAACACTCCACCTGGCGACATTTAATAAAATAAAGTTATATAACAATTAACATAAATATGCACGGCATACAATAACATATGTTAACCAGATAGGAATAGGCATAGGAACAGATGACAAACTTTATGGCAGCGAGGCGATGGCCGTTCAGAGAGCACAGAAAGGGGCAATGGACTGCAAATGTCTTTATGCTTCAATTGCATGAATACAAATTCTGCTCCAATTGCATGAGTACAAATTCTTCTCAATCTGGTTTCAAAACCACAAATTCACAAACAGACTTCTCGATTTTAGTTGCTTTGCTTGTTTTTTAACCACCAATTACTTTAAATTTTGAAGTCTTTCTACCTGCAACTCGCGAGCAATTCCAGGGGGTTGTCGGAAGTTCTGTCTTTTTTGACAACTCGTTCATTCCCCACTACAAAGAGACCCATATTTATACATCCTACATGAACATTTGTTTTGTTTTAGAAGATACATTTTTGATGTCTTCATTGTTGGTCAGACTCAGAAAATCTCTCCTTGTTTTTTTGTGGTTTTGTTTTTTTGTTCGTACATCTTGTATGTTCTGTCGACATCAAGTTGATCTTTAGACTTTTCAGAAATAAGTTTTTTTCCTTGTGAATTTCACCCACTGCCCATGATCAGAAACATTTTTTTAAGCTTAGATGCTTCCAATAATACGCATCAACAGCTTGGGTTTCGTAATGATGAGCATTTACTGGATTTGTTTATATTTTAAAGATTGTGATTTAAACACATCAGGAAGTTTTGCCAACAGTTATTTTGCATATCTAGATTTTCCCACAATAATTTCATCACTCTTAGAGGCTCTGATTCTGCTAACTTGGATTTCTTATCCAATATCTCCACACCTACTATCTGCATTAGTACTTGCACTTGTTTTTGCTTTGGTACTTGTAGTTTTGCTTTACATGGATAAAGCCATTGCTTTATGAGATACTGTAAGTCTAAATGTAAGAATGTTCTTAGGAATGTCCTTAAGGTGACCCGCCAGTCTCCCGGAACATTGTCATTCCCTTTCTGCTCTGTTGCAGGCTGGTTCATCATGAACCTCTAAAGTCTCATGGCGATGGTCCTCGAACATATTACATTAGGAATCCGACTCAATTTATCGGTTACACAACCTAGTTCTTAAGAGTCTGAATGAGAAAGTCTATGTTTTGTATGACTTTTTTTTTTTTTTTTTTTTTTTTTTAATATAACATTCTTTATTTGGTTCTGACTTATATTGTCAGCTTTAGTTTCCTTTTATCTTACTTTGCCCAGAGTTCTGGTACGACTTTCTTGCTGTAAGTACGCAGGACCTGGTTTAGCATATGCGGCCAAAATGTACATCTAAACATACATTCGCAAAATTGTGGACTTACACCATACTTGCAAACTCTCCTCGAATGTTTGGGAGACTCCCGAATTCCATGTAGGTCTCTCGGACTGCTGGGAGAGTAGGGCATCCTCTCGTATCTGGCCACTTCCTAGTGAAGTGGGCAGAATCAGAGCTGCAATGACGCAATTTTCAGGGAATGGCGTTATTTTGGTCCTGTCCCCGCTGTGAAATGACGCATTTGCGTCAAGTCGTGGGGGCCTGGCCAACAATGATACAATTCTTCAAACCCCACCCTATCCCATACCCCTTCTGGGAACTCCATTATGGGCACTACAAAAAGTTGGCAAGTATGCCTTACATGTGTATTGTGAGTTACATCTACCCTTAGTAAAGATACAGCATCATAGGCTTCAACCTTAAAAAAATAATAAAAAAAAATGGAAAGGTGAGAAATTGGTGTAGCCCCTTCCCTGCAGATAAGTAACGAGCAATGGCTTAGACTGGTTGCTGCTAAAGTAGAAGGACACGAGCATTGGCTCCCTGGCAAAACTGGCAAGTGACCAGTCTGTCTTCACACTTGGCAAAATCAGGCCTGCACCCTATGGGCAACCAGCCCTTTGCTTAATACCCCTGAGATGGTGGTGCCAGGGTAAAGGTACAATTTGGAAAAATAGTTTGCACTTCCACAAATAGTACCTAAGGGGGGGGGGGGGGGGGGTGGCAAGCTTCAAGTATAGAATACTTCATTCCCTGAATTGAAACTATGGACCTAAATCAAACTGACTCAAAGCATTGAGAGGTTATCTAGGTGTTGTCAGAGACCATCATCCACATAAACATGTATTTATATAGCGCTAGCAGATTCCAGTAGGGCTTTACAGTTGGACCAACACCAATGCCCATTTCAAGAGCACAAATATGCTTTTCCCATTAAACAGTAGCAACATTTAGTTGTTCTGGAAAATTTTCTGTCAAAACAGCTGATGCAGCTATGTAGATAATCAGGATTTGATGGACTACAGGAAGTCCAGAACTATGCAGCAATAATTCTGTGAACAAACATAGAATCGCCACTTGTGGGTTGTTATTTATCACAAAAACAGTGGTTGTAAAGATCAGAAAATACTGCCTGTCAGTTTGCAGGGTACAGAAGATGCTGACATAATACATATATAACACTAATGGCTTCTTCCTAGTGGCAGAAAAAAAATCTGTGTATATTTATTGTTGTGGTGCTAACGGATTATACAGCACTTTACAGAGAATGTGAGTCCCTGTCTCAGTGGAGCTTATAGTCTCTACACTGATGAGCCACAACATTAAAACCACTTGCCAAATATTGTGTAGGTCCCTCTTGTGCCACCAAAACAGCTCTGACCCTTTGAGGCATGGTTACCACAGACCTCTGAAGGTGTCCTGTGGTATCTGGCACCAAGGCGTTAGCAGCAGATCCTTTAAGTCCTGTACGTTGCGAGGTGGGGCCTCCATGGCTCTGACTTGTTTATCCAACACATTCCACAGATGCTCGATCGGATGGAGATTTGAGGAATTTGGAGGCCAAGTCAACACCTTCAACTCTGTCATGTTCCTCAAACCAGTCCTGAACAATTTTTGCAGTACATTATCCTACTGAGAGGCCCCTGCCATCATGGAATACCATTGCCATGGGTGTACATGGTCTGCAACGATGTTTAAGTAGGTGGTACATGTCAAAGTAACATCCACATGAATGCCAGGCCCCAAGGTTTCCCAGCAGAACACTACCCAGAGCATCCCACTGCCTCTGACTGCACGCCTTCTTCCCATAGTGCATCCTGGTGCCATCTATTTCCCAGGTAACATAGTTGATGAGGTTGAAAAAAGACACCAGTCCATCAAGATCAACCTATTTTGGATCTCCTGCGATCCTGCACTTATATTTGAAATTGATCCAGAGTAAGCAACCGCCAATCTGTTTCAATTGTGAAAATCCCCCCAGACCCAATATTGCAGTCCTATTTTTACCCTATATCCACTACTATCCTTCATTTTAATTAATGGTCGTATCCCTGGATACACTTTTCCGCTAAAAATGTGTCTAACCCTTTCTTAAACATGTCTATTGAATCGCCATCGCAACCTTCCCTGGCAATGAATTCCATATCTTGACTGCCCTTACTGTAAAGAACCCCGTTTTTTGCTGGTTGTGAAATTCCCCCTCCTCTGACCCTAGGGGGTGACCACGTGTCCTGTGTATAGTCATTGGGGTAGAAAGTTCTCTGTATTGACCCCTAATGTATTTAATCCTATCTACTCTTAGACGCCTCTTTTCTAAAGTAAACATGCCTAAACTGGCTAACCTTTCTGTATAACTTAATGACTCCATACCATTTATCAATTTTGGCGCCCTTCTCTGAACACTTTCTTGTTAAAAATTATCTTTTTTTATAGAGTGGTGCCCAGAACTGTACTGCATATTCAAGATGAGGTCTTACCATTGATTCACACAGTGGCAAAATTATACTGTCTTCCCTTGCATCTATACCCCTTTTTATTGGCATGCATAAAAAGGGGCATAGATGCAAGGGAAGACAGTGTAACTTTGCCACTGTATAAACCGTTGGTAAGACCTCATTTTGAATATGCAGTACAGTTCTGGGCACCACTCTATAAAAAAGATAATTTGGAACTAGAAAGGGTTCAGAGGTAAATGACCAACACACGCACTCGGCTGTCCACATGATGTGAAAGGAAATGGGATTCATCAGGCCAGGCCACCTTCTACCATTGCTCCATGGTCCAGTTCTCACGTGCCCATTGTAGGTGTTTTCGGTGGTGAACAGGGGTCAGCATGGGCACTCTGACCGGTCTGAAGCCATGCAGCAAGCTGCAATACACTGTTTGTTCTGACACCTTTGTAACATAATCAGCATTAACTTTTTCAGCAATTTGTGCTACAGCATCTCTTCTGTGGGATTGGACCAGACGGGCTAGCCTTCACTGCCCCTGCGCATCATTGAGCCTGGGCGCCCATGACCCTGTTGCCTGTTCACTGGTTTTCCTTCTTTGGGCCACTTTTGGTAGGTATTAACCACTGCATACCGGGAACACCCCACAAGACCTGCCGTTTTGGAGGTGCTCTGACCCAGTTGTCTAGTCATCACAATTTGGCTCTTGCACATGCACATTGGTCACAATTTGGCTCTTATCGGGATCGCTCAGTTTCTTGCGCTTGCCCATTTGTCCTGCTTCCAACACCTCAACTTCAAGAACTGACTGTTCACTTGCTGCCTGATATAACACACCCCTTGACCATTGTAGCAAGATAATCAATGTTATTCACTTCACTTGTCACTGGTTTTAATCTTGTTGTTGATCAGTGTAAATTCTCTTTACCATATACATACACATATGCTATGGTTAATATAGTAAAAAGCCAAGTAAATGAATAGTATATTTGTTTGTTTGTTTGATTGTGGGAGAAAACTGGAGCATCCGTAACAAATTGGTGCCCCGGTCAGAATGGAGCCTGCGGCCCCAGAACTGGGACATGAAGAAGTCATGTGGGTGAAAGGTAAGTATGCCCCATGGTTCAGTAGTGTACAGAACCACATTAAGCAGCAGTAATTTTGAAGTCATTGTTTTTTTGTATGTGTTTATCAGTCTCTAACATTGTATTTTCGAAGTTTTGGACTCGTCCTACTTACAAGTGCTTACCAGCTCATTTTGTTTAAAGGCATTCATTTATGAACAGCTTCTTCTTTTTTTTGGAATATTGAACCAGAAACACAGACAATGGACAATAATTAGAACATTACATAGACAGACTGAGTTAGAATACAATGCAGAGAAATGCCAAATAGAGGCACACAGCAACAAAAGTAACAGAAAAGAACAGTATTTCAATAATTATTTTAAGAATAGAAAAGGAGATTAGGGAGAGGAAAAGAGGAAGGATGTGGTAAGCTAAACTGGTCATCGCCGATGGGGTAAAATACAAATCAGAGGTAAGCAGTGAAGATGGCCTCAGGAGCGGGCACAACTCGGAAGGTCAAGCATCGAAAGAACTGCTGTGAAAAAGAGAGAGGGTAGTGTGGGTGAATTTGGAAACTCCAAGTAGAGCCAGGGAACCCAGATCTGGTGGAACTTACCATCCTGCTGATGATGGGTGACAATAAACCAGCTATAAGACCGTAGGGCAGGAATGGTAGAAAGATCGGTCTTCTTTCACGTCTTGGCAACTAAGCAATGTGCTGCAGCCAGGACAGGGGAAGCTAACCGCGCAGTGTCTGTCATCGTCCATCGGGGATAAAGGAGGAAGGACCATGGATCTTTCTGAATGAGACACGGAAGGAGGGAGGAGAGGAGGGCCATAAACTGCTCTCTTTTAAGGTCTTGCCACAGCGTCTCAATGGAGTTGAGGTGTGGACTTTAACTGGGCCATTCCATAAGCTAGATTCTTCTCGTTTTCAGCCATCTATTCAACCATTTGCTAGTGTGTTTAGGATCATTGAACTATTGCATGATCCAAGCCTCAGTAGTCAGACAGATGACATCACATTTTATTCTGCTATATAAAGGAATTAATTGTGGATTCAATAATTGTGAGATGTTCAGGTCCTGTGGCTGCAAAACAACTCTACTTACTACTCTTCCACCGTGCTTGATGGTATGAGGACTTTGTGGTGATATACTGTGTTTTGTCCTTTGCTAGTAACACTAAACAACTCCAAGTTGGTATTTTCTGTCCAGAGGATATTCTTCTAGAACTCTTGTTTTGTTCAGATGCAACTTTTCTAATCTAAGCCTTGTGTGGCTTTTGGGTTTTCTTGAAGCATTTCAAGGTCTTATCTTTGGGTGAATTTTCCTATGAAGATTGGCAGCTGTCTTCAGTGCTCTCAAGTAGATTGATGGACTTGAAATTAGTGGAAATAGGCTTAAAACAAGTACTTCTCTGAGATCATTGCAGATGTCTTTTCTCCTCGTCATGGTGTTAACATAGAGCTGTATGCTCCAGAATTAACTGTTTTCTACTTTTCTACTTGAGGATATTCAGTTAAATGAAGATGTTCATTTTTCTGCACACCTCTAAGGAACATGAGGAAAAATGAGTGAAGATTCTTTCTTCAACTTCGCATCGATGTGTCTCTGTGTACTGCTCCAGAGACCTATTGTGCTGAATTTTATCTCCCCCCCCCCCCACTGCGCATGGATTTTTCTTAGTGGCATATCTTTTGTTGATTGATTAAATAATGGCAGTGTAAAATTTGATTGTTTATTATGTCCTGATATTTATAAAACCAGATTTCTTTTTCACGTCTAGTGTGCAACAGCCAACTTGCATGCATGTTAAATCATTCATTTTAAAATGTCATTGTTCTATCTTTCATACAACCACTTTGGAAAGATTTTTTCCCCTGAAGCATATTTACAAGCAAGTCACGTGCATCCTACTTGCGGCGGTAATAAAATGGACTGAGCTGCTCTGACGTAACTCCTTGTTGATATTTTTGTGCCACACAGAATATTTGTACTTCTTAGCAACTTGGTGTGAATTGCAGGATATGAAATGTGGGGTCCTCCCAGTCTTTTAATTCAATGATCCTAAAACCGATAGACAAACACACAATTCTGAGACAGGATACAAGAGTTCTTCAAAAATCCTGAGAAAGTGTACAGCACACAATTCATGTGTATATATAACTGAGCAGTTCCTATTTTGTGTGTTACATTCTAGGGCTGTACACTGACCTCATCTTCTGAGAAATGTTGCTATGTAAATTTGAGTTTAAGTGCAGCTGAAATACCAAATACTATAAATGTCTTGCAACATTTTTTACTTCTTAACGTTCACTGGAAACATGAATATATTGGGAAGCTTATTAAATCCATTTTTTCCCATTCGGTCGTTTCTGGTAAACTGGTTAGCATCTGATGAATTTGTGACATATTTAAAACTTGTCTCACTTTTTGTATGTAGATTGATTGAAATTAGTTTTTTTGATCTTTTATATACTTTTTCCTGGACTAACATCAATTGTTCATATTTTGGATGTTTTTATCTAGCTGCGCATCTGTGATGTCTATAAAAACCGTTGAATGATTGATAATTTTATAATCCTTTTAATACATTTTAATACATTTTGGATAATTTGGTGCATTATATAAATCTTTTCACATATTCGACAATTAAGATTATTTTTGCAACTTTAATACATTTATTCCCTGACTGACACTTATGGAGATCTTCATCATCAGCTATTTATATAGCGCCACTAATTCCGCAGCGCTGTACAGAGAACTCACTCACATCAGTCCCTGTCCCATTGGAGCTTACAGTCTAAATTCCCTAATATATACACACACACACACACACACACACACACACACACACACCTAAGGTCAATTTTAGTAGCAGCCCATTAACCTACTAGTATATTTTTAAAGTGTGTGACGAAATCTGATCTTTCAGAGGAATCCCACGCAAACACAGGGAGAACATACAAACTCCGGACCCATGACTCCAGTGCTGTGAGGCAGAAGTGCTAATCACTAAGCCAATGTGCTGTCTCTTTTTTGATAGTCTTGTTCATTTGGACAATCATCGCCATTTATTTGTATAGTGCCACCAATTCCGCAGTGCTGTAAAGAGAATTTGTCTTTCACATCAGTCCCATGGTCTAAATACGCGAACACATGCACAAATAGTAGGATGTATGATATATTGTTGGTAATATGACATGCTGACTTGTGATGCTCCTAGGAGGTTCTGAACATTAAGGCTCCACCCCTAGATTTCTCATCCATCCTCGGATGGACAGCTGAGTTGCAGCATTTGGACTGTATGTACCACTTTCATGGACCAAGACCATCAAGGGTCCTAGTGCAAACCATATAACCATCCTTTCCAATCACTTTGTGAGAGGAGCTTTAAAAATTCAGCAAAACATCACCACATTACATTATTGTTTAAACCCTTTCTCACCCTCGGCACACCTAAGCCCTTCCCAGAATTCCGCGGCACAACAAAAGCAAAAATATACACAAAACAAAGCAGGAATTGCAAAGTGCATACATTAAGAGAGCAGTGTAGCAAAATGTATATGTATTTTAGCAAGTATTATATTGAAACACTCCTTAATGCTCCAGCAGGCTAGGCGTGATTCTATTATAAACCTTTCAAATATCTTCTTATATTGTCACATGGATACATTCCTTAGTGTAGATTCTCTTAGGAGATGATAGTTTTTTTTTCAGTGGCATTGAAAAGTGCTGTGTGCATAGTATTTTATTTAAATATTTGACACACCTTCATAGGTCAGGAAGAAACCCCTGAACGATTGGATGTGATTGGTTTTCCAGTGAGGGTGTGATTGCTACATTTATCCAATCCTGTTGGAAGCTTGGCGGCAACCAGAGCCCCATCTGATCTTGCACGTGTTACACCACGTACAAGTAGATTGTGTGTGGACTCTCCGGGACACAGGGGGTATGGGCGACTTTCAAATTCAAAATGTCTCAGGAACAGTTTGTAACACTGATTCTGCAGTTAGAGGAAGGAGGCGTCCCACTTAGTGCACACCGCCGGAAGCAGGGAATAGAGGTAAGAGAACGGAGGTGTGGAGTGGGAAGAGGAGGGACGAATCAACCCAGGGCTGATCCCGTGTGGCACAGCTAGTAAGGTGGCTGGATCCCGAGGAGGAGCCAGTCACCAGGAAGTGGCTACTCCGCCCCTGGGCCCCTTTTTCTCCATGTTCTCCGGTGCCTTGCACTGGCCACACCACCGGTAGTTCCGCCACAGGCACCGCGGCACACTAGGTAACATCTCGCGGGAACATCGGTTGCGGAGCACTGGCTTAAACCACATGATCATGAATGTACCTATAATTCATTGTATATCAATTGTGGCTGCACAGAATATCAATTAGCATGAGGTATCCAGGTTTCTGATGTCCAACACTGGTTTTTAGTTAGTTTTTTAATTTTACATTATTGTTTTATAAATGTAAAAGTAAAACGGAGAACACAATTGTGACTTTGAGACTGGGTTCTATACGTCACCTCTAGTTCAGAATGCCCTGGTTTTCTGGCTGAAATGCATTCTATAACAAAATGCTGATACATATAAATTACAATATCTGAACTCGATTCAAAGAACTTTGCCTCTTATACTGAATTGTACTCTTTTTATCCAACTTGCCAGGTTAGATATTCATGTGTTTGTACTGGACAAAGCTGATTACTTTCTTTTATAAATATCATTGAATACAAGTAGTCAGATCATATAAGTGTAGTTTATTATTGGCCCTGGGAGATGTATAACCTCACTTGAGTTCTCTAAGCTAATGTTTACAACCGCTGGTATTTCAGATAAAATAGTTGAAGCAGAAACCTCAAATTATCACCATACAGGTCGTTGGTCATTGGTGGCCCTTGGTCCCACTAAGGGGCCACACAGCACCACTTGCAGAAAATTGTCAGACCACATTATGAGATCACAATAATTACATGCAGTGAATACATAGCACCAGCACAGAATAACCTGAGACAGGTTTATTACAACCCCTGGATAGAGGACCACCACTCTGACAGCAGAAATGCTAAGATGACGACCAAAGAGGAGAAACTAATCATGTCAGAGGGTAAACCCTGCACCTGCCGTTTACCTATCACTGTGTATATGATATGTCCGTTTTAATTTACAGATGCAGAGTTTTTGTAATTTTATACTGCGTAAAACTGAATGAAAAACAAAAAACAAAACGTTTTTTTTTTCTCTCTCTCTCTCTCTCTCTTTTTAAACTATGTTTCACACCCTAAAAAGTTGACTTGGTGTTTTTTTTTAATGGACGAGTAGTCCCAGTTTTAAGTTTTTATAAAAAGCAAACAAACAAAGCCTTGTAGACAGTTTGTGCCTGACACATTGCAATTGTGTGAAAATAACAAGGCAAAACTGCCCTCTGTTGGCCACAGTTTATATTGGCAAGACCTAAAGAGAAAACATAACATAGTTTAAAGTTCTCCCTTTTGGAGCAAGCTTCATATTCAGAAATGAGACATGAAGCTATTCTTTATAGCACAATGGCCACTGCGCTTTTGATTATTAGTTAAAAAGTAAGAAAGCACAGTGTATGTTAAAGAATTTAGACTATTAGCTCCAATGGGCAGGGACTGATGTGTGTGAGTTCTCTGTACAGCGCTGTGGAATTAGTGGCGCTATATAAATATATGATGATGATGATCCCTCATACATACATACATGGAACTTCCCTTATACTAAGAAATATCATTCCAGAAGAAATAGGTTTCTTAGTGTATTCCTCCTGCGCTCCCTATGACTATGTACTACAGATTTATCTGTTCTGTTCATTATTGGTCAGTAGTAGTTAGAAGTCCTCACAGCCTTTATATTTGTCTAATGCAATTTTTAATTATTTAACTTGAAGATGGGTGAATCCCTGTTGTCAGGTCACCATGGTAACTGGAAAATGTCCCCAATCTACTGAATATGTGGGCTGTTTCCTGGTGCCCGCCACGAGGCCTGCAGGGTATAATTGAATAAACATGCGTGTCACTGCCCTGACTGAGCGCCACTGACTCTAAACGTGGTGTATCTGCTTTACATAACCACACTGACCACTTGGTCATATTGGAAGCAGAAGCCGCTGAAACATTTACTGCTGAGCTCACACGGATAATGCACAAGGTGACAATTGGGCACATGATATACATACATTCCTTAGAACACACTTGTAATTACACAACTAATAAGGAGTTGAAGCATTGAACCTCCGCCCGTCCACCTGCTTTCTGTAGTCGCTGTGAACAGCCCGCCCTGGGTACGAGGATAAAAACTGACAGCAGATGCAACAGTTCTTTATCAAATGTGCCCAGGGCTCTCTAACCCCCCCATCCTTGAGTGCCTGTAATGTGCTCTACAGCATCATGTGACCTGCAGATTAGGGGGTTTGTTTTTTGTTGGTTTGTTTTGTATTTATTTTTAAGTTGCATTAAATTTACTTTATTAGCTAATTGTAGACGGTGCTGTTAATGATGGTGCAAATAGATAAAGTGGTTTGTTTCATAATGGCAATAATAATAATACAATTATTTTGGTGCCTGGCATACAGGGAGACATTGGCCAAAGTCATTAGGTGCTGACTTTGATGTATCTCGTCCCCTCCTCTGCAGGGGGGGGGGGGGGGGGTGATGTCTCTCGTCCCCTCCTCTGCAAGGGGGGGAGCGCGATGATGCCTCTCATCCCCTTTTAATGGTTTCTGTCTCTCCTTTGTATCATCCTGTCACTTTCTGAGGTAATATATCCCAGAAATCTGCCCCATGTCCCTGGTATTCTGTCTGTGATGTTGTACTATGGCCCCTAGTGGCAGCAGGTGATGGACCAGCCCCCAGATTATAAGGGGGGTCCCAGGACCTCCTCCCCTCTGTCCTGGGTCCCTGGCTGTCCCTCTCCCCTCATACCAGTCTGATGTTGCTAAGCAGCATTCCTGCTGTGTCTCCTCTGGGTCCTAGTGCCGGGCCACACTCTCAGTCACTGGGAGGTGTGACTAACAGCCCCAGAGGGGACATGACCAAAGGTCCAGTCAGCATCACCTAGTGCAGGGTTTATGTGGGACCAATAACATGCTTCTCTATCACCATGCCCTTTCTCCTAACCTATTGTGTAGTACCAACTGCTAAACTAGTTATTGTAGTATAATATTTAATTAGTGCCCAGTTTTCTATTCAAGAGTAATACCTAATTTGTAAATTAATATTTGTAAAAAAAAATTCCCCAAAAGCTTATTCGTATTTAAATGGCGAATAGTGGATACAAAACTGATCCATAGACACCATAATTTGGGTTCTGAAGAAAAAAGGTTATCCCCTGAGCTAGTGGTATCCCTGGTTATGTCATTATTGTGATGTCACTGGGTTTGAGCACACAGCTGCCCCATTGGCTGAACACAAAAAATAAATTGAATCCTTCCTTCCTTCCTTCCTTCCTTCCGTCCATTTTCCAAGGTCTATGTCTTCACTGGATGTTTATATGCTCCCCCGGGCACAGGCTTTTAGGATGTATAAACTGTTTTGGTCATTAATAGGGTAATGAGTTATATAGGGTTGGGTATACTGTGTATCTATATTCTGTTTTATGCATGTTATTTATTCTTTAATTCACTACCTGGTCAGCAATGTTCCCTGTTTTTTTCACATTTGTCCTCTGTGAACGACTATTTCTTCCAGAGAAAATGTTTGGGTTCTATGTTTTGTCCCCGACTTCTGGCTTTCAGAATTTTTTTCCAGGTTTGATTTTACTGTACAAGACCCCAACAACTGCTAAGAATGTGTTTGGTGGGTCCATCACTCTATGGAAGAGCTTTCTTATCATACAACCTTTTAGTTACCCTCCCTCCAGTCAGGCTATAGTCTCTTGCCCTAGGCATCCCCTTGTGTTTTAAATATCCTGTTTTACTGAACTCCATTATTGAATACTTATATCCTCTCTGTCTGATATATGGTTTGCATACTGTATAGATAAAGGATAATTCCAGCTGGGGGTATATGCTGGAGGCGTTTGGGAAATACACAGCACAATGTTGGTTAATCCACATTGATTTCTAATGGGATTGTGCGCTACATGTACAGTCATGGCCAAAAGTTTTGAGATTGACACAAGTATTAGTTTTCACCAAGTTTGCTGCTTAAGTGTTTTTAGACCTTTTTGTCAGATGTTGCTATGTATATACTGAAGTAAAATTACAAGCATTTAATAAGTGTCAAAGGCTTTTATTGACAATTACATTAAGTTTATGCAAAGAGTCAATATTTGCAGTGTTGTCCCTTCTTTTTAAAGTCCTCTGCAATTGGCCCTGGCATGCTGTCAATCAACTTCTGGGCCACATACTGACTGATGACCGCCCATTCTTACCTAATCAATGCTTGGAGTTTGTCAGAATTTGTGGGTTTTTGTTTGTCCACCCGCCTCTTGAGGATTGACCATGAATTCTCCTGTCCAAGGACCCAAAATGTTGATGTACGGTTTGTAGCGCTCCTTTCCTTTTCCGGACAAGCATTTTCCAGATGCCCCAAACAATCTGAAAGGGGATTCATCAGAGAAAATTACTTTACCCCAGTCCTTTGCAGTCCAATCTCTGTACCTTTTGCAGAATATCAGTCTGTCCCTGATGTTTTTCTTGGAGAGAAGTGACTTTTTTACTGGCCTACTGGACACTAGGCCATCCTCCAAAAGTCTTTGCCTCACTATGCATGCAGATGCATTTACACCTGCCTGCTGCCATTCCTGAGCAAGCTCTGCACTGGTGGTGCCTCGATCCCGCAGCTGAATCATTTCTAGGAGACGGTCCTGGCGCTTGCTGGATGTTCTTGGGCGTCCTGAAGCCTCCTTCACAACTATTGAACCTCTCTCCTTGAAGTTCTTGATGATCGGATAAATGGTTGCTTTCTTACTAGCAGCAATATCCTTGCCTATGAAGCCCTTTTTTTTTGCAAAGCAATGATGACTGCATGTGTTTCCTTGCAGGTAACCATGATTAACAGAGGAAGAATAATGATTTCTAGCACCACCCTCCTTTTAAAGCTTCCAGTCTGTTATTCTAACTCAATCGGCATGACAGAGTGAACTCCAGCCTTGTCCTCATCAACATTCTTGCCTGTGTTAACGAGAGAATCACTGACTGATGTCAGCTGGTCTTTTTGTGGTAGGGCTGAAATGCAGTGGAAATGTTTTTTTTGGGATACCCATGACACATCACAAGGATAATGATACTTATATTAGGAAACATTGCACACATATACATTTAACTTGAATAACAATCTTACAGATATATGATATAGCATAGATACATCACCAAGTTTTCTTTGCCCTGAATACACTGATCAGCCCCAACATTAAAGCCACCTGCCTACTATTGTGTAGGCCCTCTTGCGCCACCAAAACAGCGCTGAGCCATTGAGGCATGGACTCTACAAGACCTCTGAAGGTGTCCTGTGGTATCTGGCACCAAAACGTTACAGCAGATCCTTACGTCCTGTAAGTTGCGAGGTGGGGCCTCCATGGTGAGGACTTGTTTTTCCAGCACATCCCACAGATGCTTGATCGGTTTGAGATCTGGGGAATCTGGAAGCCTCTGTCATGTTATTTAAACCATTCCTCAACATTTTTGTCAACGTGGGAAGGCGCATTATCCTGCTGAAAGAGGCCACTGCCATCAGGGAATACTGTTTGCCATGAAAGGGTGTACTTGGTCTGCAACAATGTTTAGGTAGGTGGTACGTGTCAAAGTAACATCTACATGAATACCAGGGCCCAAGGTTTCCAAGCGGATCATAGCCCAGAGGATTACCCCACCTGCGCCGTCTTACCTTCTTCCCAGAGTGCGTCCCAAGGTAAATGACGCACACGCACCAGGCCTTCAACATGAAGTAAAATAAACGTGATTAATCAGACCAGTCCCCCTTTCTAGCATAGCACCATGGTCCAGTTCTGGCGCTCACATGTCCATTGTAGGCGCTTTCATCAGTGGACATGGGTCAGCATGTGCATTCTGAACTAGTCTGCAGCTATGCAGCAAGCTGCGATGCGCAGTGTATTCTGACACCTTCATGTCATAGCCAGCATTAACCTTTTCAGCAATTTGTGCTATAGTAAATTTTTTGTGGGATTAGACCAGAAAAATTAGCCTTCACTCCCTACACGCATGAGCCTTGAGTGCCAATAACTCTATTGTCTGTTCACTGCTCATCCTAGCTTGGACCAATTTTGGTAGCTACTAACCACTGCATACCGGGAACGCCCCACACAACCTGGTGTTTTGGAGATGCTCTGACCCAGGCGTCTAGCCATCACAATTTGGCCCTTGTTAAAGTCGTTCAGATCCCTATACTTGCCCATTTTTCCTGCTTCCAACACATCAACTTCAAGAACCGACTGTTCACTTGCTGCCTAATATATCGCACACCTTGACAAGTGCCAATGTAAGGAGATAATGAATGTTGTTCACTTCACTTGTCGGTGGTTTTAATGTTGTGGCTGGTTGGTGAACATGTGTATAAATACAACAAAATGAGGGAGGCGGATGCAGTATAGTGCAGTATCTTTTTATTAAAGTTTATATGCCAGAATTTTAAAAATAAATAAATATTGAAAACACACACACCCACACACCTTCATATGGTTACAAAAATGAAAAAATAAATAAAAAATAAATAAATAAAATATATATATATATATATATTTACATCACAACTATCTCTCAACTGTAGCCCTATGTCCATCCAAAGTCCCAGTCATCCTCCACATTATATCACAAGTTCTGTAGTGACGGGCAAGCAGAAGTACAGTAAGGACATGTTAACAGAATTGTGGCACATTCAGACGGGGAAGCGCTCACGGATACCCTGGTGCAAGATGATGAACTTACTACTGTTTAAAAATAAGTACATTAAAAAAAAACAAAGGCATGTGGCCCCACCCATTCCATAAGCCAATCAGAGTCGCAAAAAAAACCTCCTGCCCTAGAAAAAACATGGCCATGCTGACATCATTAGGGTTCCTCCTAACACCTTCTCCAATGGGTGTTTGTTTACTAAATGTGTAAAAAGAAGAAAAATCTGCATATTCCTGAGGCACTACTGATCCCAGCAAGCCATTGCAGTCATAAACTACTTCAGTGTGCTGGTACTTGTAGAACTGCTTTCAGCACAGGGCTGAGTTTTTTTTCTTGGGGAGTGAGCTGCATTTTTTTGCGGACACAGTTCTCCTCAGGCAGCAGTGGCCAATCAGTCGGAGACTAAGAGCCAGAAAAATATCTATAGATAGGGCAAAGAGACAAGTTTACCTTTTATATATGTGTGCATATACACAGTATATTCATGCACATACATACTGTACATAATGCACTGAAAGTATAACCTAATTTACAATAACATGAAAAAGAAAATGTCCAACATAAAATGTTCAGAATAGTGATCGAGAGATGTGTTCAAAAGACCATTTACTGTCTCTTTATAGTAGCTCAATCGCTGTGGAAGGAATTGTTGAAGTGGGGATAAAAAAGGTCATAAACATGCCCATCAGACCTACCCGCATGCCCCTTAAATGTCATTAGACCTCCCCACATGTCCCTTAATTCCCATCAGCACCCCCCCCCCCCCCATGCAATGAGATCTGCCCACTTTCCAAATACATGCAATCAGAATACCACACATTCCAACAGATCTCCCCAAGTGCCATAAGATTTCCTTAGATGCCCATCAGCCTCTCACATACCCCTTACTTACCTTTCGCACCTCCCACGCAGAGGAAGGTGGAGAGAACACTACCTGCTTTCCTCCTCCTTCCCTGATTGGATTGTCTGTGATAACGTGACCTGCTCCAAGTCCAGTGGCAGGTGGGGGAGTATGACTGGGGCGTAACGCAGGAGTCCTAAGGGAGCTCAAGGAGGACAGAATCCACCCATGGAGCAGAAGGGCAAACACTTGGCTCATTATGCAGAGGAGGTCACATGGTCCAGCTGTTCTTGGTCAGCTGAGCAGTAACATGTTTACAAATCTGCGGCTGTCAGCACCAGGAGCACTGTGCATGGGTGATACTCTGGCCAGCTGTGTTGGCCACTGTTGCCCTAGGGAATTCAGCCCCATGCTAAACAGGCTGGGGCTGTGCAATATGACGAGTGGACCCCACATTGTGGCTTTCCATGTAAGTGTCACTAGCCCAGCCTGTCGGAGTGTGGTGCCGCAAACAGCTTTGATGGGGGTCCTCCTTGTACATTATAGGAACCTGTGTATACAAAAGAAGCTTAATTGTAAAGTAGATTACAGGTGTTAGGCCACGTATTTCAAAGAAAAAGCTAAACCGTAATATACTATAATATATTATAGTGTATGTGTATATATCTCCTGTATGAAGTAAACTACCTATATAGAGGCCTGTTTATTTGAATACACCTGTTACCAAGCTTTCCTGTAATGTTGTTCAGATTTATTTTCTTTTCACAAAATTGAAAGCTTGAAATACAGTATTAGATTGTACAGTAATCAGTGGTCGAAGTTGAAATTTTGAAAGTGGCGCTATGGAGAATGTAGATGAATGGAATATGACAGTGTAACAATGCAGGCAGTAGGAGAAGTGGCGGTATGGAGAATGTAGATGAATGGAATATGACAGTGTAACAATGCAGGCAGTGGGAGAAGTGGCGGTATGGAGAATGTAGATGAATGGAATATGACAGTGTAACAATGCAGGCAGTGAGAGAAGTGGCGGTATGGAGAATGTAGATGAATGTAATATGACAGTGTAACAATGCAGGCAGTGAGAGAAGTGGCGGTATGGAGATTGTAGATGAATGGAATATGACAGTGTAACAATGCAGGCAGTGGGAGAAGTGGCGGTATGGAGATTGTAGATGAATGTAATATGACAGTGTAACAATGCAGGCAGTGGGAGAAGTGGCGGTATGGAGAATGTAGATGAATGGAATATGACAGTGTAACAATGCAGGCAGTGAGAGAAGTGGCGGTATGGAGAATGTAGATGAATGGAATATGACAGTGTAACAATGCAGGCAGTAGGAGAAGTGGCGGTATGGAGAATGTAGATGAATGGAATATGACAGTGTAACAATGCAGGCAGTAGGAGAAGTGGCGGTATGGAGAATGTAGATGAATGGAATATGACAGTGTAACAATGCAGGCAGTAGGAGAAGTGGCGGTATGGAGAATGTAGATGAATGGAATATGACAGTGTAACAATGCAGGCAGTAGGAGAAGTGGCGGTATGGAGAATGTAGATGAATGGAATATGACAGTGTAACAATGCAGGCAGTGGGAGAAGTGGCGGTATGGAGATTGTAGATGAATGGAATATGACAGTGTAACAATGCAGGCAGTGGGAGAAGTGGCGGTATGGAGATTGTAGATGAATGGAATATGACAGTGTAACAATGCAGCCAGTGGGAGAAGTGGCGGTATGGAGAATGTAGATGAATGGAATATGACAGTGTAACAATGCAGACAGTGGGAGAAGTGGCGGTATGGAGAATGTAGATGAATGGAATATGACAGTGTAACAATGCAGGCAGTAGGAGAAGTGGCGGTATGGCGTTCCACCGTATACCAGACCACCACCACTGGCAGTAATACAATATTTATTGTTCGGTCAGTAGTACAGCTCTGTGGAGAGCAGGGACAGAGATGATTCATGGACACGTTCAGATATATTGCATGTGTTGTTAGAGTTCAGGAAGGCTGTACTTTTACTGAGGTTAAGAGGATTTCTATAATGAGGAAACAGACTTTAATCAGAAGAGAGAGACAGAAAATGGGTGATAGATCCTTGAAATAGTCTCCAGCAATTATGGTGAGGGTCACCGTAAAATAATTCAAGAATGCATGGGGCAAACATATACCAATTGCTAAGAAATCTAAAATACTATGGGCAAACCCCCCACCCAAGAAAAACTCCATACTCTCTGAGCGGAGTCCTGTTTTGTTTTTCAGCATAATGATTATAGCAGGAGATGTTTTATCACAAGTATACCTTCTTTACATTACATTACTCTCTCAGGATAGGCTGAGAAGCTTAGTATTGCAGTAATTGTATTATAATATGTTTAAAAAGTGACAGGGAATTCTTCGATGTAGGACATGCTGTCAGGACTTGCTGTTTGGTTGAGAACAAGCTGACTAAAGCAGGGGTCTAATGTAACATCATTTATTCCACGTTGAGGATTTGAGTTTCTAGGCGGACCAAAAGGGTGTTTTCTATTGGGAAGCACTCTCATAGGATTCTATTATATTGCACTTAGAGAGTATCGGCATATAATATGGAAGATAAATCTCCCCAACTGCTTTTTACCCGTTTAATTTTTTACATCTGTTTACGCAGCGTCAGAGAGTTAGTGATGATCCAAAACTATTTTGCTTTTAAATGATATAAGGTGTGTGTGTGTGTGTGTGTGTGTATGTATATATGTATGTATGTATGTATAATATATATATATATATATATATATATATATATATATATATATATATATAGTTTGTGTGTGTATATGTATATATTTCTCCTTCATCCACTCTAGGAGACACTGCTACCATTGGGTTGTATGAGGGCGCATGGAGTTGACACTTAAATAGTTAACAACTAAGTTTGCTGCTGACGCCTCCCCTCTGCAATCCCACAGACCTCAGTTTTGTTTTAGTGCCTAAGGAGTTGGGCTGCGTTTACTACTGCTTAGCGGTACTTGCTGCTTAGGTTTAGATTTTATTATTTTTATTAGATTATTGGTATGAGTGAAGGTGAGGATGGATGTATTTAACATTTTTTTCCTCACAGGTTTCAAAATGGAGCAATGCTCCGTTTTCCTTTTAAAAAAATAAAAATAAAAAGAAGATGAAGAAGAATATTTATAAAATTACCGCACAGCTCAGTGTGGTGTTTATTGATCAAGAGCAGTGACAGCGCTAAGCGACTGTTACTGCACTGTCCCGACGGGTCCGGCGCTGCCACAGGCAGAGTGCGCCACACTCCCTCCGAGAACCGGACATACTGGGAGATACCAAGTCCCCCGCTGAGGCAGAGGGGGGACTTGGATCTCTTATAGCCTTAGGAAGGATTCCGAATGGGCATTGATACAGGAGCACAACGCAGTGCGGCAGCCTGAGCTGATGGAGGCTTCCTGTGGGCATTTGAACCATCAGATAGCGGGGAGTGAGTGAGAGATTCTCTCCCTGTCAGTGGTATGCTCCGAGGCGGGAGATATTCGCACCTTTTCCTGTCATCGCAGTCGGATTTCAGAGGCAGCTCAGAGAGTTCTACTGCTGATGGCTTCTCCTCACAAGTCCTCCTTGTGTCAGCTAAGTACCCCATAGGGGATATATATTAAAAAAAGAAAAGAAAAACACCAGTGCTGGGAGCGTAAAGGAGACCCCCCCTCCCCCCCCCCCTCCTGCTGATTGGTACACTCCAAAGGTGGGAAATTTCAGACAGAGTTTACTTTAGAGGACTCCTGACTGAAATAGTGGAGAATCCATCTGCTGCCGCTTCACTTCATTGTCAGTAGCACTAAGTACCCCAGTTTATGATATAAGTCAGCAGAGTTTTTTATTTATATATATATATATATATATATATATATATATATATATATATATATATTGTGTGTGTGTGTGTGTGTGTTTGTGTTTGTTTGTTTGTTAATGAGTATATATATGTGTTTACAAAAGGCATATAGGGCTATAACTAGACTCTATCTGCTCTTAGGTGATTTTATACAATATCTTCCACTTTTACATTATTATTACCACAGATATTTATATTACTGTTTTGAGGCTATTAGCCAGAGTCAGAACTGGTAAATATTTTACTGTATTTTTCTCTTTGAAAGTTGTGTAATCTGTATTTCTTTAAAAAAATAAATATAATGTCTGATAAGAACAAGAATTATTGTGCAGAATTTTATGCCTGTTCACAATACCTGTCAAATTACCTGTGGCTTAAAGAGACCAGGGGGTCGTTTGTGCTCAGTGTGACACTGTCCTCAGCAGTAATTACCGAACTGGGGAATAACTAGTTAATGAGGCACCTTGTGGTAATAGAAAGAACACTGTCTATATAATATATATATATATATATATATATATATATATATATATATATATATATATATATATATATATTATTATTATTATAGGAGGATCTAAAGGTAATGCAGACAGTATTTTATATGAGTGTTTGTTTAGTCAATGATTATGAGACATAAATTTATTATGCAGAGTTCAATTTCCATACTGTTTTGCAGCATTAGCCAGGGTCAAATCAAATGTGTTTATATCTCTGTGCTGTGATTGTTTGCGGCCTGTATCTTTTTCTTTTTTTTTTTAATAATAACATATAAAATCTGAGGAGGATCATGTCATTTTCCTATAGGACTGCTCCCTCTTTACAAATTGGTCTGTTCCTTGAAGCCAATTCACGGAACTGGACAGTAGACAGTTGAAGAAACTCCTGAGCAGTTTTACCTCACAGACACTGATCAGCAGTATATACTGTATGCGACTGACAGGCTGCTCTCTATCAGCAGTATATACTGTGTGTGACTGACAGGCTGCTCTCTATCAGCAGTATATACTGTGTGTGACTGACAGGCTGCTCTCTATCAGCAGTATATACTGTGTGTGACTGACAGGCTGCTCTCTATCTGTGGGTGCTACAGGTATCACTGCTGCTGATCAGCAGTATATACTGTGTGTGACTGACGGGCTGCTCTCAGTCTGTGGGTACTACAGGTATCACTGCCACTGATCAGCAGTATATACTGTGTGTGACTGACGGGCTGCTCTCAGTCTGTGGGTACTACAGGTATCACTGCCACTGATCAGCAGTATTCTGTGTGTAACTGACAGGCAGCTCTCTATCAGCAGTAGACTGTCTGTCTAACAGGTTGCTTTCTATCTGCGGGTGCTCTGCCCTAGACATGGTTCTGGAGGGATGAGTATCTTACATCAGTTTTGCCTTACACATATCTGTACACATAGATTTCTGTAGAATATGTACTAATCCCTTCACATAGTTATCAACTTATTGTAGAGATTCGTCTATTGTGAGAATTATTCTGATAGATATGTGTGTGTATATATATATATATATATATATATATTATATTGACACAGGATTGTGTTGGGTAGTATGATTAGCCAAGCAACCGGAGGTAAAGGTACTTTTACTACCGGTGAATGCCCCTAAATCAAGAACTACGTGTTTTGGGTCTTTTTGGAAATCCTTTCTTGTGAACACAGGCTATTAAGTTCAGCCTGCCAATAGAGGTAGTCTCCTTGAAATTCGAGAACAGTTGCAAACGGGTAGAGATGCTTACTCTAGAAGATGTCCGAATCCCAAGCTCTTAAAAGAAAAATAAATAAAATACTAATCCGCATGACGGGACTTTCCTCTCCTCGCGACTGCGGAGGTAGGGGTCACCTACAATTATTCAAATATCAGTGGGCGGCGTACACCTAAGATATTTGGAACTTGGGCATCATGTCCAGAGTGGCAGAAACACCGGGGGCTTTATTGAAACCTGTTCTTCATGCCCAAACAGGACGGTTCATTTCGATCATTTCTAAACATCAAGGGGCTAAACCAACATCTACGAGTAGATAAGTTTCGGATGGGATCAGTCCTTTGTTTTTACAGTAGGAAGCTCCCATTATCAATTCAGGGCTTTCCCCTTTGGCTTTCCACAGCCCAGAGAGGTTTCACAAAGATTATGGCGGTAATGGCAGAATGTTTACGTGCCTTGGGAGAGAACATTATTCGGCATTTGGACTATTTTCTCCTCAAAGACTTAACAGGTCCTTTTCTCTATTCGCATCTGACCCTGTCATTCGAATTCTGGAGCAACACTGTGATAATCAATTCTTCCAGATCCCAGTTGATGCCTTCACAGAGGATGATGTTTATAGGATTAATAATGGACACCACTTTTTCCAGAACCTTCTCTTCAGATCCCTCCAACTCTCTATGCGGTTAATCCTGAGTCACCCTGGTCCTTCCATGCGCTTAGGCATGGGTATTCTAAGGTTGATGATATCTATGTTCGAAACCCTCCCATACGGTTGTTACCACTCTTGCACGTTCCAGTGGAATCTACTAAGACATTGGTTGTGTCCCCCTTTTTCATCTGTGACCCAACGAATCAGATTCTCCAGGGAGACTTGTCAACCTCTGAAATGGTGGCTAGTTCAAGAGCTTCTGATGATGGGCCGATCTTTTGTCCTGTGGTCTTGGATTCTGGTGACCACAGATGCCACTCTGAAGGGCTGGGGAGCTGTTGTTTTCCAGCTTCGTCTCCAGGGTCTTTGGAAAGACAGGGAGGCGCTTTGGCCTATAGATGTTCTCGAGCTAAGAGCCATGCTGTTAGCCCTCCAGGGAGTTCAGTCTCTCATTCAAGGAAAACCAGTCCATCTTCAATCCTTCAATGTCACTGCAGTGGCATATGTAAATTGCCAAGGAGAAACAAGAACTGCAGAAGCTATGCAGGTAGCAGAACAGGTCTTCTTGTGGGTGGAGAAATTCCAGCGATTTTGGCAGTGTTTATTCCGGAGTGAACAACTACAAGATGATTATCTCAGCAGGCATGCAATCCTTCTGGGAGAATGGGAACTGCATCCTCAGGTGTTTCAGCAGTTAGTTTGGAAATGGACCTGCCAGATCTGGATCTAATGGCATCCAGACACAATCACTAGGTTCCAAGATACTGCGCAAGAACCAGAGTTTCTCTGGCTGTGGAGGTAATGTTCATGAGGTTGGACTCCTGTTTAGGATATCACTTTCCACCAATTCCGATGATTCCTCGGATCCTAAGACGAGTACTGTTGGAAAGTTTTCCGATCATTCTGGTGGCACCGAATTGGCTCGGTTGGCTCTGATTCGGCAACATCTTCTAGTGGAAGGGTCAGGCTGAGCTTTTCCTTTCAGGCTGGGCTTTTCCTCTCAGGCCCGATCTTTTAAGTCAAGAACCATTTACACCATCCACACTTGCCTCGGCTGGCTTTAATGGTGTGGCTGTTGAAGCCAACCTCTGACGGTCGAGGAGGTTCTCTTCCAGGGTAATGGAGACCCTCATAAAGGCTCAGAAGCGGGTATCAGCTAAGATCTATCACAAGGTGTGGAGGATCTATGTACTGTAGGGAAGAAGTGTCATAACCCTACCTTTTTCAGATTAGCCGTTTTCTGGTCTTTCTTCAGGATGGGTTAGGGATGGGGCTAAGACTGAGTTCTTTGAAGATTCAGGTCTCTGCGCTTTCTATTTTCTTTCAGCGCCAGTTGGCTTTCCTCCCTGACGTTTGTACTTTCCTTCAAGGGGTTTTTCATGTTTAGCCTCACAACGTTCCTCCGTTGGTCCCGTGGGATTTGAACTTCGTTATTGAGGTTCTTCAGCGGCCTCCATTCGAACCCCTGGAGTCGACTGATCTGCGTTTCTTGACGTGGAAGGTGGTGTTTTTGCTGGCCATTGCATCTACTCAACGTGTGTCCGGGCTTGGAGCTTTGTCCCGTAGGGGTCTTTATCTGGTGTTCCATGAGAATAAGACGGTTCGTAGGACTGTACCTGCTGTCTTGCCTAGGGTGGTTCCTGGTTTTTATTTAAATCATGAAATAGTGGTTCCGGGCTTTAGAGAAAGGATTGCTCCTTCTGGGCCTTCTTCCTCTGTTAGTCTGCACGTGGTCCAGGCTTTACGGGTTTATGTGGACAAGACTTCTGCTGGTTGCAGGACTGACTCTCTTTTTGTTCTTTACGAATTTCATAGGAGAGGTTGGCTGTCCACCAAGCAGACCATTGTTTATCGGATTACATCCGGGGGACACTGCGTTCCCTCCCTTTTGCTGTTCTACAATTAGTTGTTTTGTTGAGCCCTTTTCTTAGGACTTTAGTATTACTGAGGTCTGTGGGAGGAGTCAGCAGCAAACTTAGTTGTTAACTATTTAAGTGCCAACTCTATGCGCTCTCATACAACCCCATGGCAGCAGTGTCCCCCAGATGGAAATGGAGAAAGAGATTTAACGTAAGTACAAAAATCTTTATATATATATATATATATATATATAATATATATATATATATATATAATGTTAACCCGTGCATGATACTCATGCATTCTAGTCAAATCAAGATACTTAAGCTCTTAAAAAGGTTCTTGTCATGCATTTGGGCCATAGCCCAGGCCTCCTCAGGGGAAGAGCGTTACTTCCCGACGCAAGCACCCTTTTTACTGTGTGTTCATGAGGTAAAATTACCTCACGAAAATGAGTTTGAGCCCTCAACTCGTAAATTTAGCCTTTACTACCCCTCCTACGGGGGGAAGGGGGGATGATGGAAGTTTACTGACTTCACTATTCTAATTTTTTTGTCAAATAATGTCAGTATACCAAATTTCAGGTCAATTGGATGAGCCCTTTCTGAGAAAATATTTTTTTCCACACACTAACACACGCCACTACACATGTGTGTTCATGAGGTAAAATTACCGCACGAAAATGAGTTTGAGCCCTACCAAATTTCAGCCCTTTCTGGAAAAATATTTGACAATTCATGGGTTGTACCTTACAACACATATTTGTTACTAAAATATAATTGCCACATCAATGTTGAGGTGTGTGCATCAATACAAAGTGTGAAGTATTTGTTTAAATACGTATATAAAGGACATGATTGTGCCAATGTTGAAATTAAAGTAGATAAACATGATGAGCCTGCGAAGCATGTAGATTCGAGATATGTGAGTGCTCCCGAAGCAATATGGAGGATATTTGCATTTCCAATGCACATGCAGACACATGCCATCATACGATTGGCGGTGCATATGCCTGGACAACAGAGCATATTCTTCGACACAGAAAATATGGAAGACTTTGTACAGAGATTGAATAAGAATTCAACTCTCATGGCTTGGTTCAAGCTGAATGAAACCAATCAAAATGCTCGCCAATTTTTTTATCGAGAAATTCCTGAGCATTTTGTTTTTGAAAAGGGAGTTTGGAAAAAGAGACAGAGAGGAGGACACAAGGTGATTGGAAGAATGTACTCGGTGGGGTTAAAAGAAGGGGAGAGATATTATTTGAGATTAAATTTGTTACACGTCAAGGGAGCTACAAACTTCCAAGATTTGAGAACTGTTGGTGAAGTGGAATATTTGACTTTTCGTGAAGCGGCAAAAGCAAGAGGATTTTTGCTTGATGATACGGTGTGGAAATCGACTATGAAAGATGCAGTTGTGTGTAATATGCCTCGGCAACTACGAGATTTATTTGCATACATTTGCGTGTTTGGCTCTCCGACTGATCTACGCAAATTGTATGAAGAATTTAAACACGATATGATGGAAGATTACTGTCACAGACTTCATTCGCAAGACCCTACTTGCAATGAATGTGAGGGCTATGCCCTTAGAGATATTAATGATGTGTTAGCGTCCCATCGAATGAGTTGTGCATATTACGGACTTCCGAGTCCTCCAGTTTATTTGCCAGACATTGATCAAGAAATTGATCAAGAAATAGAAAGGCAGCAAGCAGAAGAAATGAGCCTTACGTTGAATGAAGAGCAGAGAAATGCATATGACAAAATAACGAAAGCAATTTCGAATAAACCTCTAAGTGAGAATTTGTTCTTTATTGATGGCCCTGGAGGAAGTGGAAAAACTTACCTTTATGCTAATTTGATCCATTTTATGAATGGGATAGGAGAGAAAGTGATTACTGCTGTCTCGACAGGCATTGCAGCTAATCTTTTAAATGGAGGAAGGACAGTCCATTCCTTATATGGACTTCCAATTCCAATTAATGAAACATCTGTATCCAGAATTAAGCCAACATCCGATCAGGCTAAGAGCCTTCAGCTCGCAAAATTATTTATAATTGGCGAGTGCACAATGGTTTCTAACCATACACTCAATACAATAGATCGTCTTTTGAGAGAAGTGATGAAGAATAATATACCCTTTGGGGGGAAAGTTATTTTACTGGGAGGTGACTTCAGACAATGCTTGCCGGTTCTACTGCATGCAATGAGAGCTGCCATTGTGCAAGGAAGCATTAAGTTTTCGAGCACATGGAGGCAATTTAAAAGACTTGAATTGAAGATTAATCAGCGATCGGAAGATCCTGAATACAGTGATTGGTTGTTGAAGTTGGGAGATGGAGCTTTTACAAATGAAGATGAATTTAACGAAGAAACAATTGAGATACCACACGACATGGTATGCGATGATATTGTTAAGGAGATATTTGGCGAGAACATTTCGATCGACATGGTTAAATCTATGTCGAATCGAGCAATTTTGTGTCCCTTAAATGAGGATGTTGATTAACTTAATGAAGAGGTGATGGAGATAATGGAAGGTGAATTTATGATTTATTTGAGTGATGATGCAGTACAAGCAGACGATGACACTGAGAAAGAAAATTTCCCAGTTGAGTTTTTAAATACGTTGACTCCTTCCGGAATGCCAAGGCACAGATTAAGATTGAAAGTTGGAAGCATTATTATGCTATTGAGAAATCTGAATGTTAAGAGAGGACTGTGCAATGGCACTCGATTAGTAGTGACAGCACTGAAAACGAATGTGATGCAAGCAGAAGTTTTGACTGGCTCTGCTAAAGGAGAAAAGGTGATGATACCTCGGATTGACTTGTGTCCATCCGAAATAGGACTGCCGTTTAAGCTAAGACAGCGGCAGTTCCCTTTGAAGGCGGCATTTGCTATGACCATTAACAAGTCACAGGGTCAAACACTTGACCGTGTGGGTATTTATTTACCACAGCCTGTGTTTGGTCATGGACAATTGTATGTCGCATTTTCACGAGTACGGAGAAGCAGTGATGTGAAGGTGCAGGTTATGAATACTGCCCTTCAAGGAAGACTGATTGAGCACAGCGATAAGGTGTTTAGCAGAAACGTTGTGTATCGAGAAGTTTTAGAACAGTAAGACGATGGAGATGAAGGATGTGGCGATAAAGATGAAGGATGAGGTGATGGAGAAGAATGATGAGGTGGTGACATGTGGACAAAACCACGTTAAAAAAGGGCGCTTGCGTCGGGAAGTAACGCTCTTCCCCTGAGGAGGTCTGGGCTATGGCCCAAATGCATGACAAGAAACTTTTTAACACCTTAAGTAGCTTCATTTGACTAGAATGCATGAGTATCATGCACGGGTTAACTTGTGTGTATGTGTGTATATATATATATATATGTATATATATATATATATATATATATATATATATATATATATATATATATATATATATATATATATATAATTTTATTAATAATATAGCATTATATCGCATCAGTCGGGAATAACTCTATCCCACTAATTCAGCATCTTGACCAGATATGTCCATGATCTGCATTTATATATGTCTGACTTGTCCTAAATGGTGTTTAGCTTATATACATATTTTTATCTATTTCTAAAATCTTAAAATATATACGCAGGCTGTGTCCATAATGAGATATGTGCCGTTAGTAATAATAATAATTTTTCTTGTTTCACGTTGAGAGTTTAGGTGAACCGGGTGGGAATTTGTCTTCTATCCATCTGACACTATCTTCTGCTGATGGGAAGAAATGAGACTGGCCCCCTTCTATCAGATTGAATTTAGGGGGGATTAGAAGGGGAACAGGGCTCTAGGGCTGTATGCGGCCCTCCGAGACTTCATCAGTGGCCCCCAGCTCATCCTAGATTTATTGTCAGATTAGTTAGTTTGTTCTAGCTTGTAACACTTGCTGGTGACATGTCAATACAGATAGGTGTCTCTAACTTTGATTAAATATATTGTTTTAATTTATTACGGAGAAGATTAGAGGACTGTCCTGCTGCCCCTGAGGTGTATCTGGCTGCCTATCACTGGTATAGAATATGGAGGCTCACTTAGTCATTTTGTGGTTTCTTTACTTTAGTGGTGAATTCAATATGATTCAAATTGTATAGGGCATTTATTCTTCAGTCAGCGGATGACATATCCTCTATTGCTATAATTCAGCATCTTAGGACTGTCCACAAAGGAGCACAAAGAGGTGGGAGTTTGGGAGAAGCTCTACAGGTGAATGTATAGGAGAACGCTTCTCTTTCAATCTTCACCTCCAATTATTTTCCCAGGAATGCCTGAGGGTCCTCTGTTCTCTTGGGAAGGCCTAAACTAGAATATTACTTCTTACCATCCTGTTCTCTTGGTCATCAGTGTCCTTTGCAGTTGTATGACCTTCTGCTGGAGGTGACGTATATCTGAAGAGAGAGGGATTTCTCCCCCCCCATATAAAGCTGACCTATCATTCTTTTAGCTATGAGGCAATATTGACATTGTTTATAGAATATTTTTTATATGGTTTGTTTCACCAAAGGAATCTGGCTGCAGTGTCCTTGATCAGAGTTTGAGGGTTCCTTATGGTTATTGCCAGTAGCTGCCAACTCTGTCAGCACGTCAAAACCTTTCTTGTTTACCCAACATTTGGACACTTTCAAAATGAAATACTATAATTACTGGTATGTCAAGTATTAGGGTGTCAGGACAACGCTGTATGCCAGCTCTCACACCCCACATTTGTCTACATGTGCAGCCAGACGCTCCCCCATATATATTTAATAATTAAAGTATAAGTGGGTCACATATTATTTTCTTACTGATAGGCTCCCTTCCGCCCAATCGGCAGACCTGTGGTATACGCAGCATCAGAAACGCGTAGGTTATGAAAAACTTTCTCTATCCCCACCACCTCCCTCTCCCTGATTAACAACATCAGCGGGTTGTCATGGGCGTCTGGCAGTAGTAGGAAGGGGGGTGTGCTTGGAAATATCTTTTTAATTGTGCCTAGTTCTTTATTCATTTAAGTTAGTAGATGTCAAAGGAATTTGTGGGGAGGGGAGGTATATTAGTGTAACGTACTGCTGATAACAGGTTTTTATTATTCAGAGGCTTGGGATGCAGGGCAGACTTTCTTAGAAATAATCCAGAAATATATAGACGTGTGTAAACACAGCTGTTCTGACATTCCAGGAAAAGTTAGATAATACAACCTACTCCCGACCGAACACGTCACATATTTTTAGTTGCGTTAGTGCATTCTCTTCGTTCATTATATTTTATATGAGAAATTCTATATGATTGCTATGAAGTTTCTATTGCTGATATTTTGAAGTTGCAATAAAGGAATCTGCTTTTTATTTGCATGCGCTGCAGATTTACAGAGAGAAATGTATTAGTCCCGTTCCCACCCCTTCCTCTGTGTAAGGTACAGCAGGGAAACGTTCTTCAAAGGAAGAGATATATTAGAACACAAAGACATGCACTGACACTGGAGGGGGAAGTAGGTTCAGAAAAATTTGAGGAAAAACTACTTCATGGAAAGGGCAGTGTATAAGTGTAATAGCCTCCCATTAGAGGTGGTAGAGGATAATACAGTAGAGCAGTTTAAACATGCTTAGGATAGACATAAGGATATCCTTACAAAGTTTAAATGACCAAATAGGGTTTTAGGTTACCATATTTTAATTAAAAATTGGGCAAACTAGATGGGACAAGCGGTTCTTATCTGCCGTCAAAATCTATATCTAGTCTAGTATATACAGCCATTACATTAGCTGTATAAACGTGTAATTCGTGAAGTTGTTTTAGAAGTCACCTGTTTGAAATAACTCAGCAGAACACCGTGGGTTATTACTGTTCCTTGACTTAATAAATAAAGATGATATTTAATGTAGGATGCTGAGGATTTAAAAACGGTAACATAAGTGTGCATTCTACTTTTCTGCCACTGGATGGCAGTGCAGTTTAACATTTAGACATTGTACTGAAAACCTCTTCAGTTTGTTGCACTTTGTCACTTCTGTAATTATAGAATCACGCTGTTTGAAATTATCCTTAAATAAAGTCAGTTCAAATGGAGCTATTTAAATTCTTCTGCTCTTTTTATAGTATGATGACCTTTTATGCTGTATAATTTTTTTTGTAAGATGTTTCTCATCCTCTGCAGCATGTATAACTCTCCAAATTCCCCTCACCCATTATATTTTGTCCATGCTGTGCAACTGCAAGTTCAGCAAATATAAAAGTTGTATACAATTCTCAGTACTTCTAGGTACATTTAGTTTTTACAATATCGTGTATTATGAATGTGACTTGGAAAAAATATCTGCGTGGGAAATTGTGCCAGAAATGTTCTTGCATCATCTCTGGTCCCTGAAGAAATAACAATGAAAAAGTTAATAAATCAACGTCTGCTTTTAACTAATGATATTTTTGGGGTTGAGCTTTTGGATATTCAAGGACAATCCCGGTTTTTTGGCACTGAGACTGTTTAACTTGCACTTTTTATGTTACCACTCTATAGACTTCCAATGAATAGGTTGAGTCAGACCGGGGTCGTACAATTGTTACTATGACACACAATAGGAAACTTGGGTATTGTGACCTGAAAAAAAAACGTTTTGTTACAGTCTTGGATGTTTGTTACAAATGTATGGATGCATGTTGGCTGTATGGTTATGTAATGTCATTTCATAGAGCAGGGGTGGACAAAGTAATGTATAATCCAGCAGTATCTTTAACATGACCAGAGATTGTTTGCATCCAATAACTATAATAGAAATGTTAGGCCAGGGTTTCCCAAACCCAGTCCTCAGGGCTCCCTAACAGTGCAGGTTTTCCATATCTCCTTGCTGGAGCACAGGTGTATTCATTACTGGCTGACACATTGTAACAGATCCACAGGTGGTCCTAATTACGTCACATGTGATCCAAGAAACCGGCACTGTTGGGGAGCCCTGAGGATTGGGTTTGGGAAACCCTGTGTTAAGCGCCAGCAGTAACTGTTGTTGGTGCATTGGCTACCTGGCTCTAGATATAATTGCGTCCTTGGTATTTCTGCTGATTGGTCGCCTTGACTATCATAGCTGGATAATCTGTGTGTGTATATAAAAATGTATACAAAAATAATTTGGCGTTAGGGATGGATGGGTGAGGTCTCGTGTGCAGGGCCCTCTCCGCTTTCTGTCCTAAATCTGCACCTTCATTGTCTACCTTGTATGTACTGGTTCTGTGTTTGTGTATGGTTTCTTATCCCATACCATCCAACTGTCCCAGCACTTTTTTGTCGGGACTGTTGGGAGATATGACCCGTTCACGCCACCTCGCATAGCTATTGCATGCGACACTGCATGTGAGATTTCGTGGAAGAGAGAGGAGGGCAGGGTGTGGCTTAGTGCTAGCCACAGGAGCGTGGCTGGGAGGTGTGGTCATTTCCACATTATGAGGTGGTCGCACTCTGTTTCATGCACACAGCAGCGTTGTTGCAGCACACACAACTACTTCCTTTTGAAAATTTGGGAGGTGTGGCTATACGGATTGTCTGGTGCTGCTGGGTATTGTAGCACCTTTATTAAAAAAAAATAAAGGGTCTTAGAATAGTTTGGTTTACCCAGCAAATTATTAGATTTTCCACTCTGAACTTCCAGTTCTGGAGATTTCCTATTAAAACCGGCCACGGTTCAAAAAATAAAGGCACCCAGTATCTACCCTTCTTGCTGTTTGATAAGTGTTCCTTGGCTCTTCTCCTCCTGCGCTATTTATATAGCGCCACTGAGGTTTTCTTTTAAATTAAGACATCATGTCTGTTCCCACGAAGTATCCAATAATACCAGTAAGAGCTTATTAGGCAACACCCTAATCCCCCCCCCCCCCTGTAATATTGTGGGTCACAATGGGTCTGTGTATGAGGTGTGTTACTTTTATTATTGGATATGTTGGCTGTTCGGAGCACCAGCGCTTTACGCTAGAAGTGAAGGACACAGACCCCGCTGTAAGACTTGGTTTGCTCCTACCTGGTAACCTTATGGCTCTCCCTGGATTTATTACAATTTCATAATTGGTCTTAAGCAAAAGTTTAATTGCTTGTCCTGTTTGCAGTCTTTGCACCTCTTGTCTCACGTATGAATGGAAGAATGCATGTACAGGGTATAGACTTATTCTTGTTATACTTAGCAAGCTCTACAGAAAATCTATCCTGATGCAATATTAACGATTTTACCTGAAAGTCCCGCTCAGCATGCCGATACCTGTGTACACACCTGCATGATTTACCGTCAGATCTGTGCTTTTCATCTGTCTTAATCATCAGCTGAAAAGATGGTGACTCTGTACACTGTATGGAGATCTGCCTACACTGCTGGTCATGTGTACACACTGCAGAATCTGCCCGATATCATTCCATCATTTATAGAGATTTTTAGTCCATTTATAAAATCAAATGAAACGATACAATGTGCTTTGGAACAATAAAACATGATTGTGAGAGCGTACACACTAATACAATATTGAACCTAACAGTCATGTATTGTGTGACCATCCTGATAATCGGATGAAAAACCTGTAGTGTGTACCCAGCCTTATAGTCAAAATGTCATTTGTTTCAGTAATATTCCTTTATAATGTTCACTCTGTGTCAGAGTTTTCCAGTCTTGCTGTGTTTCAGCTGATAGTGGCTTGTACAAGGTCACGGGAAGAGCAGGCTGCTGTTACTGATTTTCCTGTCTGCACCGTTCTTTAGAGATCATGTGTCATAATTCGGCATGTTAAATTACATAGATTTACGCAGTCTGCGGTCAGCTAACCTGCAGATTGCACGCTGTCTTTTCAGATAAGAAAGATGATGATCACTTTGAACTGGTTGACACTGGACACTAGATTATTATGTCTGTGTGGGGATTGTTTTTCTGTTTTTGTATGGTTTAGTTTACTACTGGGGGGGTGGTGATCTTTTGGAGTCATTGATATCGTATGGATGGCAATGACCGGTCTCCAGTACAGATCTGCTGGCCGGGCTGTGTGTGACACACATCGCTCATTTGTTTTGTGGTACAAAGATAAGACTGTTTGCAGAGTTTTGTCTGTGGTCGTTTCCCAGTGCATTTCCCAAAGATTTTAAAAGAGGTACTGGAAATTTCTGCTTTTCCCAACACCCTCGATTTCCCGATTGTGAGGAAGAAAAAGTCCTGTAGACTATCGCACTATTCTCTTCCCCTCACAGTAGTGACTTTAGCAGTAAATGAAGGCTGCCGAGTTGCTGGATTTGCATTTTAATGTGAACATAATGTAAAAAAAATAGACATGTTACTTAGTTTACAAAACTTTGTGTATGAGGTTGTTGATCATAATCTGACAGACTATCCTTTTCATAGTATCCTAGTAGTCTCTGTTTTTCCTTTTAATGACAATAACCTGGGCTGAATTCATCAAGATTTCTTTAACTTGACTTAATTAACTCAGACTAGGTTGTTGCAATTGAAAAATAAATGGGGAAAAAGAAAAGGGAAATGAGATCATAGTTGGCATATATAATGTTGCTAACAGGGCATCATCATCATCATCATCATCATCATGCAGACTAAAAACACATGATAGAATATAAGTATATCAAAGATTATCAATAGAGTAAAGAGAGTTAAGCATTGTGTATGATTAGGGGTGTATTAATAAAATGATTAAGTAAACCGGTATGGTTTGAGATTTTTGATGATTTGAGTGAGAGGGGGCTACACTGCAATATCTATAGCAGACTTGCCAACTCTCCCGAAATATCCGGGAGACTCCCGCATTTTGCGAGAGTCTCCCGGGCTCCCGGGCGAGTGTGGCAATCCCCCGCATCTGGATAATTCTGCCCACTTCCTAGTGAAGTGGGCAGAATTAAGTCCCAAACGCCGCGATTCCCAGTGAATCGCGGCGTTTGGCCCCGCCCCCGCTGTCAAATGACGCATTTTGCGTCATCACGTCATGGGGGCAGGTCCAAAATGACGTCACCCCCCCCCCCCCCCCCCCCCCCCCGTCACGCCCACCTCCTCTGCAGGCTCCCGGATTTCACCAACAGAAAGTTGGTAAGTATGATCTATAGTGATTTTACTAATGTCTGAAATTCCTGATCAGCATGCTGACTCATGCATATATATCATTATCATCACCATTTATTTATATAACGCCACAGGTTCTGCACCGCTGTACAGAGAAGTCACTCACATCAGTCCCTGCCCCATTGGAGCTTACAGTCTAAATTCCCTAACACACACACACAGACAGAGAGAGGGAAAGACTAGGGTCAATTTTGATAGCAGCCAATTAACCTACCAGTATGTTTTTGGAGTGTGGGAGGAAACCGGAGCACCCGGAGGAAACCCACGCAAACACGGGTAGAACATACAAACTCCACACAGATAAGGCCATGGTCGGGAATTGAACTCGTGACCCCAGCGCTGTGAGGCAGAAGTGCTAACCACTGAGTCACCTTTTACACGATTTACTTTCAGATCTGTGCCCTTTAGCTGTCATAACCATCTGCTACAAGATGGTGACTCTGTACACTCTATGGGGATCTGCCTACACTGCTGGTCATGAGTCCGTACACACTGCAGAATTTGCCCGACATCCTTCCATCGTTTATAGAGATTTTTAGTCCCTTTTAAAAAAATCAAATCATGCGATACAATGTGCTTTGTAACCGTAAAACATGGTCATGGAAGCGTACACACTAACGCAATTATCGGACCCAACAGTCTTTTATCGTGTAATTGGCATGATAATCAGGTGAGAAACCTGTAGCGTGCATCCAGCTTAATGATGTGGGACAGACTTTCACGTAAATATACCAGCACTCGGCAGCATACAATAAGCAACTTGAAATAATTAGCCAGAGTTGTTCTACATTTAAGAGTGTGAAGGAAATGCAAGTCAGGTTTATTTTAACTTTAAATCGTCAACTATACTGTGTTACAAAGCAATCATTGATGTATTCTGCAGTTAAAAAATATAAAAAAAAGGGATTAGTTTATACATTTATTTTTAAAATGTGATTTTAAACTGAAATAAGCGACTGTATGTATTATAAAATGTGCTTATTTCCTTTTTAAGTGAAAGGCAGTGTTTTTTTCTGCTAGGGAAATGCGATAACACCAGCATCATGTGTAATTATATTGTCGTGTCATTTATCCCCTGATCGAAGTTTGTTTTACCTCTTCTAAGAGAAATGCACCGATCAGCGGTAGCAGATCGCTTCTATGTTCTGATACTGTTTATAGTTCACAAATGAAAGTTACTTGGCGTTTGTTCCTTCTGTGTATAAAGTTGGCGGATTGGAGACTGCCCTGCCTCTTCACCAGACTTTTATATTCGCTATACGCAAAGCAGTTCAATAGGGGGCCCCCATGGCTTTGATGTGATGCTGCAGTGGAGTTTAATGGAAGACCGAGCAAGAGAAATACACTTAGCTATGAAGTGCAATGAATACCAATAGAACCGTTTATGCTACTGAATCATTGGGCATCTGATGGGTTAAGATCTGCAGGTTCCTAGAGGTTCTAAAGCAGGTATGGTAGGTTCTGTCTATTAACAACCATGGCATCCCCCCCCCCCTCTCTTTCTGTTCACGCTTTGCTAAGTGCTTACAAAGTCCGGGATTTCTTCGTTAAGGTCTTCAGAAAATTGCTGGGTGAGCTCAGATTGAATCTTCTGTGTGTAGGACTTCATGAACGCATTAGCATGTGCTTTGATCCCATTTGTGAATGGCACTGGGTAGACTCTTATTGCTATTTCCAGATGGTGTAACAGGGGACAAACAGTTGTGTTTGAGCATTTCTCAATAGACTGTCTAGACTGGCCTAGCAGCAGACAGATACAGCCACCCATCAAATTAGCGTTTGTCAGATTTATGTTAATAGCCCACCAAAGTCCCTTCCTGTCATTGACATTAAGATTTATGCACACACTGTTATGCTGTAACAAAAAATAAAATAAATATAAGAGGACTCCTAGCGGTACATATTTTTTTGCCATATTTATCTGTGTTCTTTTGTCTTGCACTTTGCAAAGCGTGACAGAAAGGAGAAATAACTGCGAGCATTAGTGAATTGTTTCTTTACTTGGAAAGGAAACTTTTTTTTTTTTCTTTTTTGTGACATTCTAGAAAATGAGCATTTTCGTGCTACATGGAGTAATTTGACCCTTCTCCGTGCAGTGGGAATCACCTTTTGACAGGCACTAGTGCTATTGTTTTTCTAAGTCTGACCCCAACAACTTTGATCAGGTTCTCATTTACAGGCTTGTCTGCGTGCATATTTTTTAAAACCTAGATAGCAACAAGTGTGAGAACAGTCTAGTCGGGTTTTAGGGCTGTGAAAGAATAAATTACACGCACTTATAGGCGTTTTCTAAATGAAACACACTCATAATAGTCTTATTATTTTAGGAATCTCGCACTCAAAAAAACGATTCCGATTTTCTTGTATCTGTAAATCTTGAAGTGAGGCGTAAATGGGTGAATAATTAGTTGGGGGAGTGTAGTAATAGTTCTTGGTTTGTATTTTTCTTTGGGGATCATAGTAGCCCCTTGTTTTAACCAAACGGTGACTTTTAGAATTTACAGCCAGGGAATGATGTGTTCTGCTGGTCATATGTACATGTAATATGTGTGTGCATTTCCTATATTTCCCATATTTACTATAATAAGAAGATACCCTGGGATAGATTTATCAAACCTTCTCAAAAGAAAGTGGAGGTGTTGCCCATAGCAACCTGTCAGATTCCAGCTATCGAATGTACTAGATAAATGACAGCTGGAATCTGATTGGTCACTATAGGCAATACCTCCACATTTCCCTTTTTGGAAAGTTTGATAAATCGACCCCAATATCCTTATAATTCCTCCTATAATTGTGTTAAAATATTTTAATCAAAGGGGAAGTTCATTGTAATACTTTTAAGATATTTATCATATACCCGTATGTGGTCTTCTATTGGGAAATTTACCGTTCAAAAAGATAATGAAGTAAATACTTTGGGCTCCTTGTAAACACTGCCATAATCACAGGTCATGTCCTCTCTCTGTCACTGAGTAGAGATAGTGAGGAGGAGAATATCGTACATAGAATATGAGGGAGGAGAAGGGGAGATGCCAGCTGTAATATGGGTCTAGACCACACTTATGTTTTCTGTAATTGAGTCTATATTTTAGCCATGTCGCCCCAAGTGATGGAAAGTCCCCATGTCCTGGGCATTCCAGATAAGACTCCCCATATTTGTATATATTTCTGCTGAACCTTGGCTTTGCATGTGTAGATCTCGTACTTGTTACTTTGGAGAGAGGTTTAATATGTTCGGTCACATTAGAGGTGTGATGATGCATAACGCAGAGGTTCAGGAGAGCTATAAAATTAGCTGGCAGCTCTGACTTGTTGTTCTTCCTCGCTCCAATCATATCAAACTGTTACCTCTTCACATGAAGCGAACTGTGATCACAAGTAGATTATGCATCCCTGAAAACCAATAAAAGGACACCAGCCCGATCCAATGAACTTTGCTTGCTGTGTATATTATACAGTTCCCACGTGGTTCTCAGCAGTAGATGAATGTAAGGGAACAGCTCTACTCTATCGACATGTGTGTTGAGCATTATAATACTCCTAGCTGGGCTGAAGATTTTATTAAAATCCTGCTTAGCTGGCTGTTCCAAGAACGCAACCTTATCAAGAGATCCACGAAGGCTTAGGCTATCCTCCCCCTTGGCCTCAGCCCCTGTGATGTTAAATGTTTTGCACCAAACTTGTTATAATGGGTTCTTTTGAAGCATCTAAACGCCTGTGGAATAAGGGGTAGATTTATCAAAACTAGGGAAAAGTAGTTGCGTTGCCCATAGCAACCAATCAGATGGTTGCTTTCTTTGTTTAGGATGAAATAGATTAATGATAGCTAGAATCTGATTGGTTGCTGTGGGCAACACCTCTCTGTTTCCTTTTGACTAGCTTTGCTAAATCTACCCCTTAATGATAAAGGAGTGCCCTCTTTCTGTACCTCCCCAGTGATAGTGGTCTACCCCTGTAGTGCAGCGGTCCTGGTCTGTTTCAGATACTTCCTATATTTCTTTTTTACGATCCCATTTTGAAGATAAGTGGCTCACGTTGGCTGCTTGGAACCATCACCCCAACCTCTCCAAGGGACGGACTACCTAGTCAAAGACGGTCCGCCTGTTCATACTGCCTCAGTGACTTCCTTTCATCAGATCAGTAGGTGCAGTTTATGGTACTGGAGTGGATCTGAGGGGGTCACGTTCTGTGGCACAGCCGGCTGATTGGCTGCTGGACATGGTTTTATGAAGCAGACTGCGCACATCAAGTCTGAAGCAGGATGAGGGGCTTTCTTCAACCGCACTTTGCAAGTCATTGCTTTCCTCCTCCTAGATATGGTTACACTATCACCAGCCAGCTATAATAAAGCTTCACTAAGAAAGGAGAGGCGCCACAGCCAAGCATACATATTGGCAAAACTCATTTCTAATTAAATAGATGTTGCTGTTCAATTATATAGGATTTTCTACAATCTATTGAAATTTCTACTTTGATGGTTTCTCACTTATTGTATACTATAGTCTTGCTATAGTGTTACATTTTAGGGTTCCTACACAATGTAATGAACTACATTAGTATTGTGGTATATACTTTGTGCTTTAACGGATATACAGTATTTTCTGTATTATATGACAAGTGATTTGAATTACTGTATACTATAGGAAGTGTGTACTACTATCTAAAGGATAGTTTGTTTTTAAGCAATAATTAGCAGTAACTTGTAGCAGTATTTCAGCTCAATGTGCCGTAGTCTGACATAGATTCTTCACTTTAAAACCAAAAGGTTACTTATAGAATTTTTGTGTTGCACAATATTTTTATGGGTTTTTTGTACAATAACATTTTACAGAACACACCTATTTTGAACACCTTGCATTGTAAACCATTATCATTGCTAATGTCTTTATTATATTTTGCAGTGTTTTCGAGCCCTCTGTTGTAAGGGTCCTCCCCCTCCGCGGCCCGAATATGATATAGTTTGTATAGGGCTCACGGGATCCGGCAAGACCAGCCTTTTAACACAGCTGTGCAGTGAAAGCCAAGACAATATTGTGCCTACCACAGGTAATTCCATTTACTGTGCACTGTCATAGCTATGGTGATTTTACAGGGATGTTTTCATGACTGGGGCAATCATTACAGGTGAGGCTAACTTGGAATAGAGGTTGAACCTTTTACTTTTATATTTATTTTCTTCCCCTGGTCATTGTACTTGATGAAAATAAATTAAAGGTCTCTACTCTAACAGTTGGTCCACACCTATTTATTAGTTTTCGTTATCATTTTCCCTGTCACTTTAAAGAATAATTCCACCGTTAAAATTATTTTTTAACAAACGCCTCCACCCCCTCAGCTATAAAACCTGAGTGTGAGTCACATTCCGAGGAACCCAGAAGTTCCGAATGACTCGCTCCAATGCAGAGCTTTCTCTAATAACACTTCTCCAGAATTCCAGGTTTGTGTGCCATGAGGTGCCGGGATGGTATTCCACAGTTCTGCTAGTTGGGAAGAGGGAGATGCTTTAAAAAATAATAATTTTAGGGTGGAGTTGTCCTTTATCTTTAATATGATCAGTTTGAGTGCTTAGTCACACGTTTTAGGGTTTGTACAAAGACGCTTGGGGCTAGATTTACTAAACTGCGGGTTTGAAAAAGTGGAGATGTTGCCTATAGCAACCAATCAGATTCTAGCTGTCATTTCGTAGAATGTACTAAATAAATGACAGAGAGAATCTGATTGGTTGCTATAGTAGGCAACATCTCCACTTTTTCAAACCCGCAGTTTAGTAAATCTAGCCCTTGGTCTGTATTGCATTTAGTGCTTGGCAAATGCAGCTAAACTGGCTCGGCAAATAAGATTAATTAAATCCTAGGAAGTACACGCTGACAGTGTTACCAACCACTCAGGATGAAAGAAGCATTTACAATCGTCTTCTGCCCGTGTTTCATCCAGTGCCCTCCTCTTAAATGTTAATGTGTGCTATCGGCATGTTCTTCATAAAGACATAATGTCTTTCTGCAGTTAAGTTGCGTTTGCCAAGTTGGGATATAGAAGAAAGTACTGTCTAAATTACTGCAATGACAAATTAGAGAATGCGTTACTACTGTGCCAACTCCATTTATAACCTTTTAAACAGATTGTAATAATCCGTTCTGTTATGGATACTGCTAGATGGGGTATCTGTATATCTTCATATTAAAGTCATCTATGAAAGCTTTTCCACGTATGGAAGATGTGGTATTCCTTATGTAAACTGTACTAGCCATCTGACAGTTATAATTCGATTGGTTGCTAGGGGTCACCTTTTTCCAAACAGTTTTTTATAAATGTCCAGAATACTGTGCAGAAGCAAGAGGATGTGACTGAGCCTAACAGGACTGTATATAGGAACCTGACACATTCTATGAGCGATATAGTTACTCCATACCTCCCAGCAGGCCATAGTTTCAGCCACATCCATTTGTCCCATGTTCTGCCAAAGTAGTCTCTTGTCAGTTGTATGTTTCTTAGAGACAGTGCATTTGTAGATACTAATCGGTTTGTGGATGTTTGCACAACTTGTGTTTTAATAAAGCTGTTCATGTTCAAAATATTGTGTTTTGTTTATTAATAGAATCAAACCAATGTCTATAACCATCCTTAATTGGAGGGCACTTCACATTGTACATAGCATCTTCTATGCCTTATTTGTCCTCTCTGTTTAAACCATTTAGTAACTACAAGTGCTTGTTGTCTATCTTACTGTTGGTTACATTCACTCTCTAGGGGACAAAGTCCTCTGGACGCTAGAAGTCCGCTTGTGGTGTGCCCCTTGTAAATTAGTTAGGGTTGAGTTTGCCCAAGATGTGCCAAAATTACGTAGATTGTGCCAGCAGCACATACCACAGACTAGCAGCATTGCCTGGCACATGTACTCAACAGTGCCCATCATTTATCATCCATGCCTGGCACATTGACCCAGCAAGTATTGTAACCCACATAACTACCTACCTGTATATAATAACTCTCCTCACCTCTGGTGGTCAGCAGATGTCTACTAATACACCTCCTGTTCTGCTTTAGTGACTGATGCCACTAATTGCGACTGCTTTTTTTCAGTACATTTTCCTTCCACTGGCTAGAACAGCAATGGTTGGGGGTCTTTGTACTGAAACAGTACTTGTTATATTAGTGATTGCTGATCCAGGTAGAATCCCTGAGCTCCGTTCTGGCCCAGGGTGACTTGACTTTGCAGTCTGGATAACTGGCCCAGCCGGCATAAACGTGCGTCAGTTGGGTGCAGAGCCGGATTTACACCTCATGGGGCCCTAGGCAAGATATCGGTTTGGTGCCCCCCCCCCCCTCCACACACACAGTGGCCCCTCGCACACACAATACACGCACGCAGTGGCCCCTCACACACACACACATAATACACACACACATAATACACGCACGCAGTGGCCCCTCACACACACATAATACATGCACACAGTGGCCCCTCACACACACACATAATACACACAGACAGTGGCCACACACACAGACAATTAGTATTATTATCGTTTATTTGTTAGGCGCCACAAGGTATCCGCAGCGCCGTACATGGTACAAACAGTAGACTATACAGGGTAAAACCATACAGAACAGTAAACACAAAGTACCAGAACTTCAGAGACTCCAGGCAGGCAAATACTGTAAAGACGGAGCGGAAGAACAGGTCTGGAGACAGGAGGGGAGAGGGGCCCTGCTCATACGAGCTTACATCCTAAGGGAGGGTAGACAAAATCAGGCACAAAAAGGGGGCCAGTGAAGCAAAGGGGAGAGAAAAAGGAGCCAGTGAGAAACAGAAGAGGTGAGAGGTTAAGTGGATGGTTGGTAGGCCTTAAGGAACAGGTGAGTTTTAAGTGCCCGCTTGAAGGAGCACAGATTGGGTGATAGACGGATGGAGCGAGGGAGGTCGTTCCAGTGAAGGGGGGCAGCTCGGGAGAAGTCTTGTATTCTAGAGTGGGAAGAAGTAATCAGAGTGGAGGAGAGGCGGCGATCATTGCCTGAGTGCAGGGAGCGGGCGGGAGTGTGGATGGAGAGGAGGTTAGAGATATAAGGGGCAGTAGACTGGGAGAGAGCCTTGTAGGTGGTGGTGAGGAGTTTGAAAAGGATTCTGTAGGGGAAGGGGAGCCAGTGTAAGGCAAGACAGAGAGGGGAGGCAGAGGAGGAACGGCGTGTGAGGAAGATGAGTCTCGCAGCCGCATTAAGTATAGAGCAGAGGGGGGCAATACACACAGACAGTGGCCACACACACACACACACACACACACAAGGCCTGATCAAGGGTTCTGGCAGCCCTAGGCTAATACGGCCGCAGCGCCCCCCCGAATATATATGTGTATAGGAACACTCCTGAATATGAATGTTCAGGTGTATTCTCCAGCATTCAAATTTAGAACTCTGTGTGTCAGATCACCTGTCACAGCACCCTAGTTTTAGAGCATAGAACTGGATGTCTATGGGTACCAAGTCTATGGAACTGCATATACATATATATATATATTGTGTGTGTATGTGTAATGTATATAGAGCCCTCCAACAGGAGAAGGCTTACTATAGATTGCTAACGATTGCATCTGGTGTTGCACCTAACCATTCACTACTGTTTGTTCTGTTTATGTTTTAGGTTTTAGTATAAAAGCAGTTCCATTCCAGAGTGCCATTCTGAATATAAAAGAACTTGGAGGTATTGTTTCTTTTACTTACCTGTTTCTCCATTAAGAAAAATACAAACTGCTGACTTCATGACTTGGTTACAGTACTAAGTATAGAAGTTCTGTATGACGAGGTCACGTGGGTGAATATTTCATGGTTGTTCCAGGAGGTTTGTTCTCAGAAAGCTGTAAACTTTTATGTTATATAAAATAGGTGCTGTTCATATAATAACACGGGCCCAGAGCTTTATATTAGTGTTTATGAGGAGCCACATACTGTGGGAGCATCTCATGCCCAAAGAAGTTTAGACGTCATTGATACAAAGAGTCTGATGTTGTAATATATTATACCTACGTTATATAAACTGTGTTTATATGTCCAGAAGATACAGGTATTCACTGGACTTCATCTGAAGTGAAAAATATACTCAATATACTGGTGACTTAGTTCTAAGCTTGCTTATACAAAGACATATATGCCCCAATGAGAACTCCAACCAAAACTATACTTATACTCTATCATATACAATATGGAATTAGGCCAAATGAAATTTAATATGAAATACATGCATTTATCTTCGCTCTCCGATCCTTCTTTCTATCTGGCTGTAACTATCAGAGCACCATTCCTAAATTCTCTTCCCCTTGAGGTTTCTTTTGGGAAGGGAAGATTGGAGGAGCAGAGGAAAGTAAATTTTTATTTTTTTATTCCTTATTTCATCAAAATCAACATTTTTAATTTTGGGAGGAATTATCCTTTTAGACGCTTTCCCGTATTTTTATTGGCAATATTTTATTTATTTAAAAAAAAAAAAAAAATTGATGTCAAAAATGAATAAATTCTCATAGGATTATAATGTTAATGATCCTCCAAATGGAATGATTCCAAAAGTACATTGTTTGCTACTTGTTACATTGTACATAATATCTATCTGTGTATGTTCTGAGGTCTGATACCGTGTGTTTCATACGACTTCTGGTAGTAGCACTGGAGGTCTAGTAAACACACCTCACATTTCACCTCTGGCTACAGGGTCACTAACCTCTCAGAGGGAGGAAGTTATCACTTCGGTCGCTGAGAGATCTGGCCGTTCCATAAGGGAATTATTAAGTGTGGTCTGAGCCATTGTTGCTGTTTGAGTCAGAGCATCGGGGGAAAATGGTGTTAAAAGGGCCGGTAAACAGACTAAATGTGTCGGGGTCTTGGGGGAACTCAGTGTAAAAAAGAGGTTAAACAAAGAATTCTCAGTAAATACTCGTTAGCATAGCAAATGCATATGTTGCCTACACACAGTGGGGCAGCCTTTTTTATAGGCAGAACCAGATTTTATTATACTGTCTCCTATCGTTTCACTAAGAAACAGTGACCTCATCAGAGTGCTCAGATAACTAGGAACCATTCACTTCCCAGAGTCCTCCATTCTGTGCAGGTGAACGGTAACTATGTGTGAACAATGCTATATAAACTGTGACTGATTAACCACTTAAAATGTCCAGTTCTCATACAAACATATGTGCAGCTTAATATTTATTTTGTTTTCTCTTTTGGGAGAAGACATTCTTATTTGAAATGCTTCACCCATTTTTTTTTTTTTTTTCATGTTTGCGATATAATATAGAAATAATCCTGGCGGTCTTCTAGTCTCATCTGATGTGCAAAATAAAAAAAATAATTTGCACCCCTTGCATTGTAACATGGTTTTGCCCAGGAGAAAATGTGCTCATTTGTTGCCTTACGTTCCTTAGTGAATCAGGCCTATTATTTATGCAATTGTAAAATGTATTGAAAAGTGAAAATGACAGAATCTAGAGCACGACTCGCCAACCTGTGGCTCTCTGGGTGTAGTGAAACTACCCTGCAAGCTATCGGTTGGCTGTCGGCTGCAAAGCATTATGAGGCTTGTAGATTTACAACACCTGGAGAGCCACAAGTTCCCCAAACCTGATCTAGATGGTATAAAGGGGATTGGAGAGTTGTTATAAGGGACCACAAGAGATTGTTGTGATTAATGCTGTGTGATATTTATTTCTGTCAGAGGTTGTCAACTTTCTTTGCATCAATTTCAGTGCTTCCTGCAACGTTCATGCGTTATGTTTGGTACACTATAGTGCAGTTTTATGAGAACGCTTAGTTAAATACTTAGCAGAATAATCTGAGGACTCGCTTCTAATGTTCTATTAAAAACAATGTTTTATTTCTCATTCTTTTGGTGTAAAATGGAATCTAATGAGACTTCAGTGACGTAAAGAGAAAAAAAAAACGGGATTTCTCTAACTGTATGATTGTGGAAATACCTGATGTCCCACTTTTTTTTTTTTTTTTTTTAAATCATTACAGCATAAAATTAGTTGCAAGAAGTTCGAAACTCATTCAAACGTGATTCTCCTTCTGGGTGCCGTAATTTGAGAGGGGGTCCACTGGGGGTCTGCAAACCCAGTAAGAGATGTAGTTAGTGAACCTTGCTGTACAACTGTGAACAACTGGTATATATGCACCGCAGAATCTTTTTGTCTGACGGTCTCTCACATACTTTCAGGCAATTTGTCACTAGATCAGTGGTGGTTTAATGAGCATGAAGTGTCCTGACGGAGCACTGAGCCTCTCCTGTGTCAGGGAGGTTATCCTGAAATTGGCTTTGCTGATGGAATATAATTGGCATTTTCTACTTTTACATGGAACCCTTCAAGTTTATTTTCTCCTTTGAACTGTCCCCGTCCAGTAAAGAAGATTGCGTTAACGTTTCTAAAGATGCGGAGTAGATGGTGACGATAATCATTTTTCCTTCCGGTTATTATACAGTATTTTAAATTAATTTTTTGGGGAATTAAACCACTTTCTTTGTGTTTAATAATGATAGGCTTGCTGTATTTGTAATTGTTGTCAAACGTGTTCCAGTGTCGTTTTTATTTTATTTTTTTACTAGGGAGCCATGATTAAGATGTGAAACTGGACACACACTTTGCAATATTGTCGCCATCGCATTCAAAATCAATTTAATCATTCATTCAGAACTACTAAGTTAGGGCATGTTTTCTCTCAATGACTGAAGGGCAGCACAAAGTCTAACGACGGCTCTGGTACAAACATTTTATTTTGAATAAAACCATTCCCTTTTTCCCAACTAGCCAGGAGCTCTACAAAATGCTGCTTTGTTTGCTCCTGCATTCAGTCCTCTATAAACCGACACCCTGGAGAACGTTAAATGAATCCAGCGAGCAGTCCTATGGTATCTATGAAGTTAATGTGTTGATTGCTTATCCAGTCAGTGTTCTGAATACATTTGCAGAGGTGAGTGTACTGTATTGTGGGGGTTCAAGACCCAGAACCCCACTGATCTGCTCGTCTGGGGGAACATTAGCAGAGTTCTTTAAAGATGCATTAGCACCTAGGAAAATGTTTAATCCGGTCACCCATTTTCCCTTACCGGAGCTGTGTTGGATGCTTCATGCATCATGGGGAGCGCATGGCAATAAAAGTGTTTGGAAGGGAGTACGGGGCTGCCTAGTGCTTCATGAGTGCTAGGCATGTCATTGGGGTTTGGCCACCCCCCATCGTGACCCTTATTGTGATGTGACCACACCCCCTGTCCAGAGGACACCTACCCAAATGTTGGCAGGTATGGGAAAGTGATCCTTTGTTTTTCAAACTTGCATAATGCAGAAGGCACTTTATAAAACTATTTTATTCAAATTAGAATTGTATTGAGACCTACTGCCCACACCAATCCTCGTCGTAAAGAAATATATATCAGCCCCATTTAGGGTACTATCTAAGCCAAGAAAACTGCGTTTTTAGGCAACATAAACTCTGAGTTCCTGTCACATGGGCATAGATTAAATTATAAAATTATAAGCATTGGCTTTCCTTGGCTAAAAAATGGAAGTGCCGAAAGCACTTGTATGACCAAGTCTTTAAGGGTAGTTTATCTCTATCTAATTGCTTGGTGAAAAACTCTCTTGCACTTTAAACTTTTTAGGAACATTTTTATTTTCGGCATAGTACATTTTGTAAGTGTGAAAACATGTCTAGTGTGAGTGAAGGAATCCTGACGCATGTAGCTGTGTTTTTGATCTGGGATTAAAGTCCACTCTTCTTTGCCAAATTCCGATTTTACAAGATTTTTATGAAATACTGCAGCAAGCATTACACAATCACAGTTATTTTTTAATAGAACATAGATTTAGGTCACCAGCATATAAAGGAATTTGTATAGGGTAACCTGGCTATGAGAGCTGATTCTGAAACACACAGTGGCAGTCTTCAAAAAACAGGCTTGTATGTTTTTGTAAAAAGTTCTATTTGGTTAATCCTCTCTCCTATGATTTACTATAAGCAAAGATCTTTTTCTCTTGCGCACACGCTCTCTCTCTATGTTCTGTTTAGACGTTAGATTTTTTTTTACAAACCTACCTCCGCATAAGGCTTTATTTTGTGAAGTTATTCACAAAATAGCACTAAGCGCTTTTTACCTTTGCATTGTGACTGGACCAATCTTTTATGTAAAAATCATTGGTCTGTTTGTCTGGCTGGTTATGCATTCAGACACCCCTGCACCGATTGGGATGTAACCAACGCGAGGTGGTCCAGTTATATCCTGGTCGGTGTTTAGGGGGATTAGGGTCTCAGTCGGACCTCCTGTTGGTGTATGCTGGGCAGAACTTTGACCTGAGGAGACTGTTCTGGGCCCTTCACAGTATGGATTTGGATGGCGTTTAATATTAAAACAAAAACGACACTGGACAGCTACCTCATGGGTGTGTTTGGAAAAGCTACTAATTATTTTTAAAATGTTGACAGTTACGTCCAACTCATTGATAACTTAATAACTTGAAGATTTAAACTCGGGCAACGTTTGGTACTTCAGTTAGTATGCAATATGTAGCACTTAACCTCGTATATCAAACTCCCTTTGTCCCTTCGATTGTAAGCTTGTGGCCAGGGATGTCTTACCTCTCTATCTGTCTGTATTTCCTGGTATTGTTTTATTACTGTGTTTGTTTCCAATTGTTAAGCGCTACGGAATTTAAATAAATGTTGATGATGATAATGTGTTTCTTACAAGAGGTTAAAAAGGTTGCAGCATGTATTAAATGTAGTTATATTTATTAGCATACAAATAGCACTACACATAAGCTGAATTATATCTACACTTATTATTTGTTTCACTTGTGAACACTTAATATGTAGGTATGTATAACCAAATATTGTACATCAGACTATAACCAAAGGCATTTTCTTTCAGTAGTGTAAACGCAAACATACAGTATTTTTTGAATTATCATAATCATTTATTTATATAGCGCCACTGATTCCGCAGCGCTGTACAGAGAACTCAACAACATCAGTCTCTGCCCCATTGGAGCTTACAGGCTAAATTTTGAATGAACATTGGGATCATAGATAATGCAGTTGATGGCCACACAATGTATCATGGTCTATTTTCACCAGTCTCGATCGGCATCTGTAAGATCTTGATCGATATTGATCGGTTTAGGTGGTTGCTATAGACAAGTACATTTGCAGCCAATGTCAAACGACCCAATTAAGTGTAATCTATGGTATAAATATGTGGGCCATTGTGAGTCCGTTTTTATTTAATTCACATAATCTTTTTAAAATTTGCAATACATTTGATGCTTTTATTGAAGATGTTCTGGTCTCTTTATCTGTATTTGTAGACTTTTAGTACATACTCCTACCTTCTGTTTCCATCACTTTTAACTGCGCTCTCCAGCTACTCAGCTCACCTCCTCTCAGTCCCTCTGCCCTCTGTCTCCTCTCGCTTCTCTCCGCTCCCCTCAGTGACTCTCAACCTGTCATCTGTGCCCACCCTCTTGGGCCATAGTTACCTGCCTATACTCACATTTCCCCTCCCTCCCTCTCTTTCATGCTGTGCCTGAGCCCCCAGAGTTATAGTGCTTACTGTTACTTGTACTGTGCTGTTTCACCTTGTACTGTGCCATTGTTTGTCCTTGTACGGCGCTACGGATACTTTGTGGCGCCCTATAAATAAAAATTAATAATAATAATAATAATCTCAGGGATGCAGAGATTGATATATTCACATCATCCTCTCTAAGCCACAGGAGATGACCACTGGATATGGAAATGTTCTATATCCCTTCAAAATGTAGGACGGAATTGTGCAAAGAGCAGATTCTTACAACCACAATGTGATTTGAAGTAGGCGGGGCGATCAGTGGGCCATGTGACCAGCGGCAGATTGATTTTACAAGCAGAAAGGGAAAAAAGTTTTGGTCTAACAGCAAGCACTATGCTCAGCTCTACACATTGCACACAGCCCTTTCAGAAGAAAGCAGTCCCATGGGAGGCGGGAGGGTCTCTGCTATTCAAGTCAGGGGACTGGGCACCACATTTTTTTTATGAAAGAAAAAATCGTGTCCTGTCCCTTTTATTGTGCATGCATCTTTAACACATACCTGTACTTGAGAGTTGTCCAATGCTTTATTCTAGGTAGGGAGTTGTATTTTCAGTTAAGACCTTTTGGGTCTAATGCATTTGAGAACTATAAAAACATGTTCTCAAGATAATCCATTACTTAACAAAAGATTTAAAAAATCCATAAACTCAACAATCCCCCCTCCCCAAATAAAGGAAATAGTGAGAAGTTTCAATACTAATTCCCAAAAACTCTGAGTTGCAACACAATGAAAAATGTAATTTTTACAGTAAGCAGTAGTAGTCTAGTAAGCAAGCCAGCAGGTCTAAGGTCTCACCAAGGGTAGTTCATCAAATATATTTTGGAGCATATTTCTGTTTAGTGTTATCATAAGAACATGACTCTACTCTTCCTTCATCTTCATTAGATATAGGCCGCTCCGTCAAACCTTTCAGTGATCTAACCAAGCTTCCTCGCTTTTTCCAGATAACCTCCCAGAAGTGCAGTGTTTTTGGCGGTTTGTCAGAATGTGTAGAAAGTGATGTGAATGGAACAGAACAGGGAAACACAAATGATTAAAAGTGCTGGACGGCAGCCAGGAGTTAAAGGGAAAGTACTAGACATAGCAGACATTGCAGAACTTTTCTTCTTTATCAAAGCTTAGTTGCAAGGCGTTTATTCTTTCATATTATTAATCGTGCTGTGGTTTATTATTCCTTGGTAACGCCTAATAACGGTCCTCTTTATAAACTAGAATAGTAAGTCATGTGACGGATGGCCGACCTGTGCTCGTTTGGAATGTCAATATGTCTGCAATAGTTATATGTTAGTGTCAGACCTGAGGATTAGTGAATCCTTGTGTGAAATCTGATCTGCTTGTTCTTTACGCTTTCTCTTTTACACATTGATTATCTATGGTCTGTAGAGATCAGACTGATTTCGAAGGTCTTTTACTCTTTCCTACCTATTTTTGTTTGTGAACGTAGTGAACGGACATCAGCTACGAAGTATATTTCAATTGATCTTTGCTGCTATTTATATGGTAGACAACACTATCGACATGTTAAACAGCAGTAGAAGAGTGACTCCAAAATCCAGTAACTTTGGTGACTCACTTAGAGGTGATGTCTATCATTTTATTTTTGTTAAATCCTATTCCCTCAGCTGAAGATACAGTGGCATGCTAACCATTTTATTTATTATTCTACTGTGTTGAGTTTCTATAAATTATGGCCTTTTCAGCAGCATATTGGGGGGGAATCTGGTGTAAAAAAAAAGAATAGCGTAAAAAAAAGGACATAATTTGCTACAATAAGAGTGAATTCATTGTCAGTACTCTCCTATTTAGTAAACGGAAAGTTTGTTTTGAAGTTAACAGTTGTGATTTTATGTGATTTTAGGAATTTGTTGTCTTTTAGTTTCTTTTGTTTAACAAATTGTAAAGTTATGCAAATATTATAGTACATCTCTTTCTTTCAGGTTGTTAGAGAAAAAGAGGGTAGCTGTGTTAGAGAACACAGACACAAAAATCTCTCTCTTTCACTTTTTTGTTCTTTCTTTCGCGCGCCCTGTCTCTTTCGCTCTTTGGCACCCTGTTTCTTTCGCTCTTTGGCGCCCTGTCTCTTTCGCTCTTTGGCGCCCTGTCTCTTTCGCTCTTTGGCGCCCTGTCTCTTTCGCTCTTTGGCGCCCTGTCTCTATCGCTCTTTGGCGCCCTGTCTCTTTCGCTCTTTGGCGCCCGGTCTCTTTCGCTCTTTGGCGCCCGGTCTCTTTCGCTCTTTGGCGCCCTGTCTCTTTCGCTCTTTGGCGCCCTGTCTCTTTCGCTCTTTGGCGCCCTGTCTCTATCGCTCTTTGGTGCCCTTTGGCGCCCGTGCCCTCTCTCTTTCTTTCTTGTTGTTTTTTTTTTAACAAAATTGCCAGTCACCCTCTAATACTCTTTCAATGTACACTATTTTGACTTCACCTGAAGTTTCAGACTGCACTCGAGACTGTATAAACTGTATAGTCTATATGTGACAGCAAGTTATCGAGACATCATCAGGTCTCTTTTGTACAGTATACAGCAATATACAATCCTCCTTGAAATTCTTAAGCTGCCTCCTCAAATAAGCAATAGCTTTGTTTCTCCTGTCACCTCCATCTTCACAATGCCTTCTCAGTGGTATTAAGTCAGAATCACCTGTCTAAACCAGTGAGTTCATTTCTGAAGATTTTCATGGCTACTTTGCAAATCCCAATTTACTAGGCTCCCCTGTTAGTTACAATGCATGGGTAATTTGTATGATTTTTATATGTGTACTCTTTAGATTTTATTTTTGAAGTTTTTAAAAAGTGGTAATTTTGGGGGGGTTTTTGGGCAAATTTCCCGTTAATGGGTTTTGAGATTTGAAAATCTCCAAAAAGTAGTTTTTTAATGGTGCTCAGAGCAAATCACTATTTACTAGTCCCCCTCCCCCTCACAAGTGCAAATGGTCCTGTTGACTTTAGAATATCCGTTGTATCTAGTGCAAGCTGGATAATACACACACACACACACATATATATATATATATATATATATATATATATATATATATATATATATATATATATATATATATATATATATATATTGTGCTTAATGTGATGTCTTCACCAGACAGTTTGGATCTAGCTTATGTATTCTAAAATATCAGCTGGGAAATGTATAAAAATATCACAAGCAGCTGTGAAGTTTGCCTTCCCTGTTAAACAGAACAAATGTAACACAAGAACCTGTGTATTATACATCGCATCGTTGTCTAGATGGCTGCCTACTCCAAACAAAGCTGAGGGTTAGGTGGGTAGTCAAAATCTGCACGCAATTAATAGGTACAGCAGGGAATTCTAATTGTATCCATATTGACAAGTTGGGAGGCACCTTACTGTAAAATATCTATGGCGATAAAATTCTCCTGTAGATGAGTAGAAAACTACCTCCACTAGGTTCAAACTTGACCTGTCCGAATAAGTACCTGCCTGAGTACTGGGAGTTTAACCACCAAAGCACAAGTTACTGTACCTCACCTCCCACAATGGTGTGCCAGCCAATCAAAGACATTTCTACTCGGGGATTGTTCATTTGTATTTCTGGCTTGCAGTGGCTAAGTTTGTTTCTGTTCAGTATGGACATGAGAAAAAAACAATTATTTTGGGGTTGGGAACTGGTAGTCTGAGACTCCACTTTAAAATTCAAATTAGCTGGAATTATGCAATAGTTTTGTACAATGGTGAACAGGGTTCCAACACATAAATAAAAGGTTCAGAATCAATAGGCGCACCAAATCAGATGCCGCTATATAGCTACCTCAGGAGCAATACACCTTTAAATGCCCAAAGAAGTCCAAAGTGTCAAATTACAGTTCAGATACTATTCAAATAGATTATATTTGGATACTATCTGGTCTGTAAAAGTTCATTTTCTAGTAAGTACGAACACAAAAGACCGGGACTGGAGGAATTTCATTATTTGGAGAACTTGTCCTAGACTGCTTTGTGTAACTATTATATTGGTATCCATGTGGTGGCACAAGAAGCGCTTGTCCGTTCCTCTTTATATTTTACATTAGGGTTCCAACACTTAATGGTTTTGTGGCCCAAGTACCCCTGACGTGAAAGTTCTTAGTTTAACCACAGAAAATATTGGAGTCTATGTATCTAGGATATTCGCTACAGGTTTGAATAATTTCATCTGATACCTTGCTGATGTGCTGACAAGAGCATTCGAGGAATTGTCCACCCCACTCCTCATGTCATGTAGTTGCCACGTTAGGAATGCTGAAATTGCTACTGACTGGTATTGACACAACTAAACAGGAAGGTGTGGAGTCTAACGCACTCCCGGTGTTCACCAGAAACCCCCGCAAGGAGGTATGGGCTTGGCTGCGTGAGGTGCGCAGGTCGCGATTCTCCAAGTTATTCACCAGAGCGGTGGTGTGATGAACAGGAATAGTGGAACAATCCGGGTCAAAGCCACACAGTAGCGCTGTACACCGGGAGGATCCAGAAGGTAGATCAGAGGCGAGCTAAAGATCAGAAACAGAAGGAGCAATCTGGTACCAAACAGATATACAAAGGAGAAGTCCAAGAAACAAGACAAAGGTGTGAATCCAAATGCAGATAACTGTAACGCTGGAGCTGGTGTGCACCAATACTCTGGCACTTAATTGGTGTCAGTGGGCTCCTTAAATAGGAGGAAGTTGGCCCTGATTGGGGGGAGCAGATTCAGCGGTCAGAACTCAGCTGACTGCCGACAGAACCAAGAAGGCGCGTCCCATTGCCTAGCAACGGGATTCAGCAAAATAGTTTATAAGCCAGAAGCACATCCCGTTACTAGGCAACAGGACGCGTGCAGAGACCAGAGGCAGGCGTCCGTTCCCAGCACCTAGAAGAAGTGCGGGGACGGAGCCTGACAGAAGTAATGCCAGGAGCCAGACCACGTAAAGTGACTATCTGAAAGTAGCTGCTGTAGTTTAGAACGCAGGACGACTTCATCTGTCCAATCCGATTCATTAGATCAGAATAGAACGCTTCTATAGTGATCTGTAGATTTTAGACTGGGCAGATTGAATCCCCCTAAAGTGACTCCCTGGCTTCAGGTAACGGATGGAGTTCCAGGGTTCCCTATTTTTTATACGTGGATACAGGATGAAATCTTTGGTGATTAGTAGCATTTTAAGAGTAGGTCCGCAGAGATTTAATTTTAATGTTAGATCTGTGAGAATATCTGGATTAAAAAAAGTCAACAGCTGAAAAAAAAGGCAGCTTTTATGGCCCAGCTAAGCTTATGTTTACTAAGAATACACTTTGACAGCTGTATTTATCATTGGTAACCGTATATAACAATATAAGCTGCCAGTGTTGAATATGCTGTTTGATTAATGGCTTCCTTTTTTGACTTTGAATATTTATGTTGTTTTTATTTGACCTTTTTGTGTAATTGTGCAGTAACATGGACCATCTGCATGATATTGTGGTTTTTAATTCTTTGTATATTTCGGAGAGTCCTTATAGCTGGTATTTGTAAGTCCCTGGTTGGAATGCACATTCTGCGGGGAGTGGGCTCAAGCTATACAATATAGGAGGGTTTCAGTACATTTTTTTTGCCATGATAACAGTGACTCTGCCCAGGTATTAAGTGGCCACTATAGTAAAAACAAAAATGTTTCTATATATATATATATATATATATATATATATATATATATATATATTAATGTGTGTTATTTAACTTATAGGAAAGGTGAAAATAGTATAATAAAGAATAAAACAGTGAACTTTATAAAATAGTGCTGCATCTATACTAAAAAAGACAACTGCACTACCGCTTACATGTAATATAATATTCATCTACTCTCCTGGACCATCCAGAAGATTCCCAAATTTGGGGGAATCCCCCCCAGTCTCCCAGGAAAGTAGGCTGTCCTCCCAGATCCTGCCTCTCCTCTTGTAAAAATGCAATTTTTGTACATGAGAACAGATTATCCAATTCCGTTTGCCATCTTACAATGATGGCGGGGTGGGAAGGCCAATCACAAACTCGCAGCTCATGGTTGGTCCTCCCACTAGCATCCCCACTGTTTTCAGCCACTTTAACATGAACAGACAGAGTAGGTTAGTAAAACCTAACATTCAGATGGTAGTGCAGCTATAAAGCGTTACAGGATCCTGAAATCCCCAGTGCTGATCAGAAATCCGGCTTACAATATGAAGAAAATCCTTTTTTACTGGCAATTCCATCACTACACCAGATTTCACACTGGCACATGTCTGAAGCCGTTTCATTTATAGGGGGGGGTCGGGGGATGGGGTTAAGTATAATCTTTGGGTGGTCATTGATCACAGCCCATTAATGAAATGTAGTGCATGTGTGCAAAGACAGTTTATTCAGAAATGGTTTATATTACGTTATTGTAGCTCTCTTGATTCTATAGGTGATTACGCACGCAGTTGCTCGGCCCATTTTGTTGTTTAGGCATAAATTGGCCCCCCATCAGTGAATGCAGACCCCAAAACCTTCCCCATTAAAAGATGTCTGTGAGAACTGCCTGAAAATCTGCTTGTCCAATGACCACAATCTGCTAGGCCGCACACGATTCAGGGTTTTGGTCTCTTTGCCGGGCAACTGGATCCATGTTCATTTATGGGTATGGCCGAACTGGATACGTTAGATCTCTCAGGTAGAGTATGTTCTCTTCTTAGGCTGTTTTCTGTTCTGGACATACGTTAAATGCCTTGTAACAATGCAGTTGGCATTCAAGGCAGCGCCCCATAATAAACAGATGCTTAAGAGACCAGGCTTCCTACACCAGACTTACCTCTCTTCTCAGTTATTTACAAGACGACCGTTGCAATGGCTGAACTTTCACTAGTGTGAATGTTCCCCTACTGTTCTTTAATTTATTTATTGTATGTTTGTATTATGGCCTCCCCCTTGGGTAAAATTAAATACATGATGGATTTGGAACATAGGCAAAATATTCTATGCTGTGATAGACATCCTGCTGGTTGCTTTATTGGCTGCAGATCTCCAGGTCTTCACCACATCTGCTTCTTGTGAGAAGTCTTGTCCATAGTGAAGGAGGTGAAAAGGTTTTAGTGTACATGGTATTAGACCATATAGGTGATTTATATTGTGAATGTTTGCCGCCTTCTATATAGTTAGTTATAAATCTTGTATAAACCATTTATGGAAAGTTAAAGATACATTTAAGAAATACATTTTTCATGCTTTAGTGTCCCCGGTGTATGACAAAGTTGATCTGCGGTATGAGCCTTCTCACGCAGTGAGGAATAAAATGCATAATGATTTTTGTTCCTCCTTCTTTTTGGTGTCTTGCTCTATTTAGGGACTGTTTGTTTTATTATTTAATATTGGGTAGGTTTTCTTAGTTTAGTCTGTATTGGATTTTTCAAGGACAAACGAAAGTAACTCAATAAGATGAGTTAGGCAGCGTAGTGACACTTTGGTTACCATTGCTGCTGACAGTGCTCAGACCATGGACCTATCTGTGTGTAGTTCTGTATGCTATTCCCGTAGTGACGTGGGTTTCGCCTGGGAGCTCTGGTTTCCTCCCACAGTCCAGAAACATTGTGTTAGGTAATTAGCTGCAGGCAGAAATGGACCGTAGTTTGTGTGCGCTTTAGTAGTAGCACATATAGGGGGTACTCAATTGTCCGCAAGTTTTTTTGTTTTTTCCCCCTGCAGCGTAAAAAAAATAAATAAAAAAAGAAATCTCCCGCAGGTTGTTATTTAGCGCAGCACAAAAACTTGTGCAATTCGATTGAAAAAGAGGGAACTCTGCCCCCGCCTGTTAATCATTGTGTTTGTGAATTTTTAGGGGAGTGAAGGGGAGTTTTAACGCGGTTATGTTTAACACACAATAGAGGTTGAAAATTGAATACCCCCATAGACTGTAAGCTCCAATAGATCAGGACTGATGACACGTGATTATTCTCTGAATATTGCTGCACAATATGGGGTGCTATACAAAGAAACGATGAGGAGGAAATGAGTCCACGTGGACTTCCATATTTACGTATTTGTACTACAGAATAGACATATAATTTGTTTTAAACTTCAAGTAGAATTTACAAGGACAATGCTGCTTTACAAACATTCCAGATGCTTTGTGTAATCCAGGAAGTAATCTCTGTCTATAATAAAATCAGGCCCCACCCATATGGGGCCAACTTTGCACTTATACTGATACTATTGACTGTGATCATATCAAGTTTGCAATCTGTAAATGGTTCCTCTAGTCACTGTACTACGATACTGACATGGGGGAGGGGGACAGTTGATCATAATGATTAGTTTGGCATCGTCCCAGAGCGTACTCATAAGTGATCTGATATCGCTGCGATTATTGCGCTTGGTAATGCAGTATATATGAGCTTAAAATTACTGCAGTCTCTGATATTGATCCTCTCAAAATTGTGAAGGCAAGTGTCGAGCACAGTATTACAGGAAGATGATCGCTGATAACCCCCATCGGCCTGCATGTGTTGTCATCTTCTGACCGCGCTAAGAGGCCGCCGTGAGGGCCAGAAGTGATACATATGCTCGCGTCTCGTCTACCGTGGCCACCCACAAACTATAGTTCTGTCCCTTAACCAGCTGTAGCTAGCTTTAGTGATTTGGTTTTGGGCATCCATATACTTGGCTGGACATTTGTCTTCTCTTCCAGTTTTTGTTTTTTTGGATTAGAATTAATGGTATCCTTTCATCTACAGCTGTCTTATAAAGGAGACCGGACAGGGTCACCCTTCATATTTGTCTTGGATTTAAAAACTTCTTTAAGAATATTATATAGCTGCAGGATTTTAATGGCAACCTTAAGCTATACAGTGTTTATAAATGTAACAAATGTAATGAATCATTAAACGAAGGCTGAAACAATGAACCATTTGCATTCTTAACTTTTAAATGGGTCTGTGGACATATTTGGGCTGATTTAGATGCTGATTTTTCCCTGCCACGAAATTTGCAGCTGAGCAAACCATGTTTTTAATGCAAGGGTTGCAAATGCAAACCTTTTTTGGCATGCAGGGCAAATACCGCATGCATCACACACATGCTGGCCAGCTCTATTTTTGCACAGCATTTTTAAAATTAGGCAACGCCACGTCCCCCTCACAACTCTTAAGGGGTGCCACAGTTGCCACATAGCCCCACAATTAATTTAGAACCTTGCGGCTAATTGAATCTCCCCCTAAATCAGCTGTTTATTGTACACTTGTTCTTATCCAAGCAACCAAAATGACAAATTTAGCTTTAATAAAGGTAATAATGCAGACCAATAAAGGTCTCTACGTTTTGGATATATCTGACACCATTTCTATTGAGTTTGTCAGGCTTCATAAATTATGTAATCCTGTGTTATTTTTCATACTGTTGAAACGTGAAGCTTTTTAGCATATGTAGCTCTTTAACATGAAACATTGCTCATTATAATCTAAGCCGTAAAGATGTACACTGATCTGATATGTATTGTATATGCTACATTTCTAAGAAACTCATGAGGGTACAAAGTACACAAACCTCTGCGTAAAAACTGTCAGCTGAAGAATGGATCAACCATTGCTGCCTTGGCATTGAAGAGGTTAAGTGAGAAGACCCATGAGCCTTGGTGATGTCATTATTTTAAGAGAAGTCTATTATAAACATCCATTAATTCTAATGTATGTGCATGTGTAAATAGCAACCTTTAAGTTATATTATGAGACATAAACAGATTTTGTTACAAGCTCATAAGTTTAGCACAGATTAATCACAATGACAAATTCAGCTGTTATTTATTTTTATATTTACACATTAACAGGAAACCAGTGATTAATTTTAGCAAAGTGGTTCCCAGTCTACCACCTCGGGACACAGAGTATTTAAGGCTTTAAGGATACTTATACAAGGACAGGTTGCTGGAAGTGATTGAACAAATTCATGTTCAATATGTGGATATAGTAGAGGTGAAGTCAGAATATTCCTTCATCATTACCTAGGTTGAAAAAAAGACCCAAGTCTACCAATTTCAAACCTTTAATAAATTATAATTGTTGATCTACAGGAAGACTCCCAGTAAGGCAGTTGGCCCCATAAATGGCAACCAAATAATTCCCAGTATCAATCGCCCACATCACTAGTTCCTCTGATGTCACTTTATTGTTACTATATAGTGTTGTATGCAGTTTGTAGAAAGCCAGGTGACCCACAAGATTTGCCTGCCCCCCCCCCCCCCTATAACGCTGTATAAGGCGGCGTGTAGTGATCCGGGCCATCACCATGACCTCCTTCTGTATCTCTGAGAAGCCTGTCTGTGGCAGACAGTACCTAGAACATCTTTCTTCCAAGTCAAGCTCTCATGTTACACTGTGCTCACTTCCGGGATTTAGTTCTCTCTTTTCTGAAACAGGCTTTTGTCGGTACCATGTTTTGCTTAGCTACCTGCACAGTGCCGAGACACTGAGCAGTAAAGTAACACCAGAGCCTGGTGACACTGCTTTTACAGTGAAGAACATTTTCCTGTGCTGAAGGTGAAGCAGTCATTATTCCACTCACTGTTTCACTTGTCATCTGCATGGTCTTGCGTATGACACATCTTTCTGTTGACCTTGGATATTTTTTATACACATTAGGACATTACAAAGGCATCTATTTCCAAAATGAACATACCTAGGTGTAAATGTATGAACATGCAGGTTCTTCAACACCCGCGTGTTCAGCGTGTTCGGCGATTAAATTTCAAGCGGCGCTGCATTGTAAAGGGAAGTTTCCCTTTACAATACAGCGCCGCTTGACATTTAATCGCTGAACACGCGGGTGTTGAAGAACCCGCATGTTCATACATTTACCCCCTAGTTTTAATTACCTGTTTATCATTTAAGCCTTACTTTTGCTTTCTTAATGAGGTTATTTTTCTTTCTTTTAGTGCACTAACAAGTAACTTAGAGTGGTAAAACTATGTTTGTATTACGTACATTTATCCCACTCTTTGTGCATCCCAGAAAGGAATTTGCCTTTGCAGAAGCTGACTGGCTCTGAGTAGTGCTTCTCACCTTTCTGTCAGCCTGTATTGTTATGCCATCAGTAGATACCGTTGCCATGAAGGGGTGTATTGGTCTGCAACAATGTTTAGTTAGGTGGTACGTATGAAAGTAATGTCCACGTGAATGCCAGAACCCAAGGTTTCCCGGAGCATCACACTGCCTCTGCAGACTTGCCTTCTTTCCACAGTGCATCCTGGTGCCATTTTTTCCCCAGTTAAACGGCGCACACGCACAAAGCCGTCCACATAGTGTTAAAGAAACCGTGATTCATCAGACCGGGCCACCTTCTTCCATTGCTCCATGGTCCAGTTCTGGCACTCACAAACCCATTGTAGGCGCTTTCGGCAGTGGACAGGGTGTTCTGACACCTTTCTATCATTGCCAGCATTAACTTTTTCAGCAGTTTGTGCTGCAGTAGCTCTTCTGTGGGATTGGACCAGACTTCGTTCACCTTGTGCATCAATGAGCCTTGGGCCCCCATGACCCTGTCACATGGTTCACCGGATGTCCTTCCTTGGGCCACTTTTGGTAGGCACTAACCACTGCATACTGGGAACACCCCACAAGACCTGCCGTTTTGGAGATCCTCTGACCCAGTTATCTAACCATCACAATTTGGCCCTTGTCAAACTCACACATATCCTTACACTTGCCCATCTTTCCTGCTTCCAACCCATCAACTTCAAGAACTGACTGTTCGCTTGCTGCCTAATATATCCCACTCCTTGACAGGTGTCATTGTAACACGATAAACAGTGTTATTCACTTCTCTTGTTAGTGGCTGAACATTGTATCTATTATAAAAAAAATATTTGGTCCATTTTAAAGTATAACTTGACCATGTATTTTACTGAACATATAAATAATTTTTTTTTATATAAATACTGTACATTTTTCCTTTTTCTCAAGAAGCCATAGTGCAGCTGAGAACTTTGCAATAAACATTTAATTACAGTCAACTGTTTGTGTTCCACATAGATACAAATGTTACTGATATTATTATTATTATTATTATTATTATTATTATTATTATTATTATTAAGATTTATACTGCGCCAAAATATTCTGTGGTGCCATACAGAGCATACAGAGTAGTGTAAAATGACTGACGCAGTGCAAGAGACATTCGAACAAAGCGGATGGAGACAATTTAAGTACCATTACATGGCAACCTAGATGACAATAGGGTAACAGAATGCAAGTTGTGTCACTAGACCGGAGTGACAATGAGTGGTATTTCAGAAGGTAACTACAGTAAAGATAGCGGAGTGGGGGTAGTAAAAGACAGGATAGGAACGAGTAGAGGAGACAGGAGGAAGAGCGCCCTAGTCATGAGAGCTTACACTCTACAAGTGTCGTCATGTGAATCCCCTGTTGCCTTCATTTTAATATTTAGCACGTTTTCCAATAAGTGTCACCCAGTGTATACATGATTATTACATGGATGAAGAATCGGTTACTTCATAATTCAGGCTGTTACGTTTTGTTTTACTTATGTGTAGGGGTAGAGATCTGGGCAATGGTAATAACTGGTTTGTGCTAATAACCAGTATTCTTTACACACTGGTAGAAGAGGGGACGTCTGCTGTGTTCCTATCAAGGAAATTACAATCATGTTTAATCATCAGGTTTATTATATGTCTTTTATATTCTAATATTTCACTTTTATTTTTGCAGGAGCCTCCAATATCCGGAAATACTGGAGCCGTTATTACCAGGGATCTCAAGGAGTAATATTTGTTCTGGATAGTGCTTCATCTGAAGAGGACCTAGAAACTGCCAGGAACGAGCTGCATTCGGCGCTGCAGCACCCGCAACTATGCACTTTACCATTTTTAATACTGGCCAATCACCAGGACAAGCCAGCAGCTCGGTCCTTACAAGAGGTAGGCAATCTAATTCATTCCTATTTGTCTGTACAAGATGTGATCGAGAAATCCAGCAACATTCCTATACGGTAAGTGGCAACAGGAAGTACTGTAGGGGTATCGGTGAAAACTCAGTGGAGATCGCTGTGTGCGTGCGGCCGTTACACACACTTGCTGCTGAACGTGGGTTTCTGTATGCTGAAACACTGTTATGTTTTACGATAATTCATAAATCACGGTTTTTATATCCGGAATTTTTTCTGTACAGTTCAAACATTGAAATCGTAAAACAGTAATTAGTTTTTATATATTTCTTTTTCCAGTGTCCAGATTATAAAATACGTTTTTTTGTTTTTGTTTTTTTTTGTGGGGGGATTCCTTTTCTATTTCTAGTACAGTGCTATTATTAGTGTCATTATGAACAAAACATTTAAGCCAAATACTAAGATCCTTGTTTTTGTGATGTGTTTTCTTTGTGTGTGTGTGTGTGCATATTTTCAATTACATTTCAGTAAAAATCATACTTGCATAGGTATGGAGGCGAAAATGTCACATTAAGGTTGTGTGTATGTAGACATTGTTATCCATCTATTTATCCATTCATCAATATCTATGGCACTGTGTTTCCTATTAGCCAATGAATGCGCAGACAGGACAGTCTGCCCTACCTGATACAAATCCTATCTGTTTGGATTTTGCTTGTTCCTGGTGACCGTATTGGACCAGTGGCACTTTCTCCAGTTTCAGGCCAGTTTAACAACACATTTGTACCCAGTTTAACAATCAGTGGGAATTCAATTCAGCGCCAGTTGTCTAGCCTGCCGTGAGCAGGACTTTATTATAAGCACTTCTCACTTTGGTACTTGTTCTTTTTTTATTCAGTCTGCCACTTACCACTTTCGTACTGCTGCCCCGGCAATATCCCGGGTTTTTTAAGCCAGGTTTTTGCAGGGGCTCGGAGCGTCCCAGCTCAGAAACACCATTCATACTGCACCTCGGACCCGGGAATTTCCCGGGTTGACCCCATTCATACTGCACAAGTCTGTGCCCTGGCAATTTGTGGGAGTCATCACCAGAGCAGTTTTCATTGGCTGAAAAATGAAGACTGGATGCTGCTCCAGTGTTTAAATCCTGGCAGAAAAACCTGAACTTTGCTTCCTTTCACACAACTAGTATTTCCCAGACTTTGTACCTCTGTAATGTGGGATATCAGCTACATCAGACACCCAAATAAATACACAGCACTGCACTTTAATCAGGACAAGTAACCTTTAAAGGGAAATATACTCTATCTATTAGCATGATTTATATATATAAAAAAGTACAATAGTGATGGTGCCTTCTCTATATATCTCCAATCATGTATACCAAATGGTATATTTATGCATGTAATAGCCATTAATAAAATTTCTGTAAACTGCCCTTCTTTTCATATACATTCTTTGTATTCTCCTGCTTTAAATCCTCCAGAGACAGGCAGACAGCCAATCATCTTGTTTTCTGTGCAACCTGGGATGAAAAACCCGGGTTGCACCATTCATAGTGCAGGCAACCCGGGTCCGACCCAGGAATTACCCCTCGATAAATCCCGGGTTGAAGACCCGGGTTTTTAGACTTGTACCATTCATACTGCACCAAGACCCGGGTCGTTTGAACTCGCCCCGGGAAAAACCCGGGATTTTGGTGCAGTATGAATGGGGTATTATTAGTTGTATGTACAGCAAATCAGTGGTGAAAATACTAATATTGATTAGAAACAATGAAAGGAGTTTAAAGCCACTGCAATGAAGAAAAACAATCTTCTAAGAAATGTTGTTGCTCTTTTAGTCAGTGCTGCGGCCCCTGGATTTTCAGAGAGTAACATGAGCCTGTGCTTTGCTGTTATTCCCACTTGTTAGAGCTAGTTAGGGCAGGATGAGCTTATACGCCCATCATGCACACAGCCAACCCTATTGATGCAATGAAAATGGCTACTGAGAGTATCAAACCACTCCAAGATAATGAAAATATTAGGAGAATAAGGTGGTTTCTTGTGCATATTTTTTTTATTAATATTAATTGATAACTTTAGGACTTCTGTTTACCTGTTATATTAAAGTGTATTGGCCTCTCCCCTCAGGGAGGTCATGAAGTGTGTGTGTGTGTGGGGTGGGGGTCAGTTGCAACTGCGGGAGAAGGCTATCCTGTCAATGTAACCCTGCCCCCTGCTGAGAACATGACTGCCCTTAAGCCCCGCCTCCACCGCTGTTCCAGTAGGATGCCTGCTCTACTAGGGACACTCCCAAAATTTGTGAGTCTCCTAGACATTCCGAGAGACTATGCAAATATGTGTTAAAGAAGAAGTCTCAGTATATGGAGAAGCCACACTGTCCATTTTGCACCATTGTAGTCAATGTAAGAAACCACATTCAAGGCGCTTTAGTGATGACTATAGCTACAAGCTACACGCAGATTTTGTTTTTCCAAGCAGTTAATTGAAAAGCTGCAATATATGTCATTTTATGAGAAACCTTAGGGCAAAGGCACATTGGTTTGGCCACCCCACATTCACCATTTATATTCCTATTTTTGATGTCTCTAAGGATTGTAAAAGAGCTTTAAAGTGCAGTGGCAAAACTCCCACTTGTCATTATAAAGCATAGGTAATTTAAATATAAATTGCTAATCAATAGGTGTTAATATACTCCTGTATTTATCATGCTTTTATATTTGAGGTTGTATTCAGCTAAAAACATAGATCAGTGTTTTAGACCTAGAAATCTACTTTTCCCTTGCAACATTAGCTGTCACCCAATAAATCCTTGCTATAAATCAAAGTAGTCTTTCAAGCATTGTAAAGTACATTTTGGCAGCAGTGTATAGCCCTATAATTTTATCATGCGGTATATAGGGTAGCATACATTCCTATGGAATGATTCCTGGGACAACTCCCTTTTGTGTTTTTAAGTTATTGTTTTTTCTTTTTACTAAAAAGTTATTGCACATTGCTTAAAGATTGAAATATGTCTGTCATCAATTGCAAATAATATTTCCTTATTTTTTCAATTTTGGATTGTAGACTGATTTTGTGACAAAAAGTAATAGCACAGTTATTACATGTAGTACATTAATCTCAGTGTTGTTATCATGTATGTAGAATAGTGAGAGGGTGCAGATTAATTCATCCTTGGTGGTAGCGCTATTTCATCATTGACGGACAGAGTTAGAATAGGTACACACTGCAGAAAATTTCTCCCAATGCGATATCATTAACAATTTTACCAACAAATGAAAGTCCCAATCAGCTGCTGATTCATGTGTACACACTATATACGTTTTACAAGATTTACCTGCAGATCTGTGCTCTTCATCTGTCATCACCATCAGCTGAAAAGATGGCGACTCTGCACACTCCATAGAGATCTATGGATACTGCTGGTCGTGAGTGTATGCACACTGCAGGATTGGAGCATCATCGTTCCATCATTGAGCGAGATTTTTAGTCCATTTATAAATTCAAATGAAACAGTACTATGTGCTTTGAAATGAAATCCGTTGATCGTTGGAGCTTACACACGAATGTGATATTGGGCCGAACGGTTGTTTATTGTGTGATTGGCCTAAACATTGGCTGAAAACACTGTAGTGTGTACCCATCCTTAGTGTTGAAATGTGAAGAGGAAATGAGTAAGGAGTGCCAAGGGCAGTGCAAAGAGCTATTTTATTTACAGGTGGTGATTTTCTCACGTTATCCTTAATAGTTATTTCTCATTCCATTTGCTCTGATGTATACAACTGGTTCTTTGGAGCAGCACGGTGGCTTAGTGGTTAGCACTTCTGCCTCACAGCACTGGGGTCATTAGTTCAATTCCCGACCATATCCTTATCTGTGTGGAGTTTGTATGTTCTCCCTGTGTTTGCGTGGGTTTCCTCCGGGTGATCCGGTTTCCTCCCACACTCCTAAAACATATTGATAGGGTAATTGGCTGCTATTAAATTGACCTTGGTTAAAATAAGGGGGTGGTAGATCGGGTCAAGTTAATCTCCGGTAAGCACAGAGCGGACAGGCCAATTATATCAATCATGAAACCAATAAGAATTTCCTGGAGGTCCATTGATCTCCAACCACCACAAGCTCCATTAGGCATCTTTTACTAATCTAAATTAAGGAGAGCCAAGAGATCTTCTGAGAACACCACTTAGAGGTAAAATATGCAGTCTAACGTGTATAGAGACCTGAATTAAATGGTTGGCCTGTGACTCAATGATAGAGACTCTTAATCCGTGTAAACAGTAAGAGTTGCGACTGGCGTAGAGGAGAGATATGTAAGGAACCTGTGGATGGAACCTTGGAGGTGTCAGACAGTTGTTGGAATAACATACACCCCCATTCCTACACACGTTTTGCAAGGAACCAACTTTCATGATAGTGCAGCCTATTAATTCACTATGTTCTTGTAAGAACACTGAGCCAATATTAGCTATTTACAGTACTTGAATTCTGTTTAGCAAAACCATTATAAGCTCTATGTTCTTTTTTTTGCCAGAAACCTACAGCATATTTCCCTGTGTACGTTAGATGCAGAAACTTAACATGTTAACGTCATTAACATTGCATTTAGGTGGACATTTACACTAAACCATAGCAATTAAGTCTAGTGCAAGTCAGACAAAGCAAATGTATGATTGTTGGCTTTGGCTTAATGAAAATGTTTCCCCGAAATTAAATCTTCATAAATAACTGTGTGTTAATATGGTCTCACTCAGTGATGGAAACTATAAATCAGCCTTTGCTATAAATGCCTATGCTCAACATACAGCATACCCCTGTCTGCGGCTTTGTATCGGCTACACTACCAGCAATGAAGGTAGTTTCTCTGTTGTCAACGTACGCCTGGACAGAATTCTAAAGACATATAAGCTATTATACTCATCACATATACAACATATAAAAGTCTAATTTATATATTTATTTATTTTTTTGTTTACTTATTGACTGAATTCAAACATGTATTTTACTGTAATAAAGTTGTTTTTATTCAATGAACATCATTGATGAAAAGGAGCCGAAGATCTGTCTACTAAATTTACACTTACGAACAGAAGGCATTCACATAGTCATAGCTAATTTATACCAACCAGCATAATACAGCAGAACTAGAGAGCGATGGGTTAGAGTCAAATCGCACCCTACTTGTCCCTATATGGTTCAGGTTGGTTACGCGCACATTGATACAGCCAGCGAGGCACAACGACAAATCCATTTCAGAGACCACTATTTATATCCTGTTAGGTCTCATATTTGCAAGATATTGGTCCATGATTTAATTGATGTAGAGCCTGAACAGAATATCTAATCTGATTATGGTAAAATGTAATGTCGGGCAGCACAGTGGCCTAGTGGTTAGCACTTCTGCCTCACAGCACTGGAGTCATGAGTTTGATTCCCGACCATGGCCTTACCTGTGTGGAGTTTGTATGTTCTCCCTGTGTTTACGTGGGTTTCCTCCGGGTGCTCCGGTTTCCTCCCACACTCCAAAAACATGCTAGTAGGTTAATTGGGTGTTATCAAAATTGACCTTAGTCTCTCTCTCTGTATGTTTGTGTATGTTCGGGAATTTAGACTGTAAGCTCCAATGGGGCAGGGACTGATGTGAGTTCTCTGTACAGCGCTGCGGAATTAGTAGCGCTATATAAATAGATGATGATGATGATGATGTGCTAATAAGGTGATGGGGCATTCAGTGTTGACCATACAATACGAGTTTCCTTAAACAGAAGATATCCACAAGTGTATAGCTAGTTCATCCCAAATAATTCCTTTTAAATGAATTATAGTGACCTTGCTATTACTCCAACAAAAACATAGTTACTATTAATAAATGATTTGCCGGGAATAGAGACGTTTTTAGTCTTTTGGCCTTTAAACTGGCTGACTTGCTATTGAAATATTTTGAAATTAAATGGTGATTCATTCTACTTACTCTAATTTGACCTGTGGGTTAAAAATCCCTGCATCATATGTCCATGTCATCTTCCAAACTCATGTCAACACCATAACGTAGGTTTACTTTTATTTTACAGTATTTGTGGCATTTCAGGCTAGATGGTGAAACATAACACCCTATTTGTAGGGAGTAGAGATCTCCTCTTACATTCTTTACCATTACACAGTTTGTGTTGGATCCTGTAACACCACTTGTCTGCTGCTCCAGAAAATCAGTTGTCTTTGGAAAAAGTAGAAAACCTACTGTATTTTATTTTTCGTGCTAAACTTTACCATCCCAAATAACATGTAGTAAAAGTTATTGTTCAATTTTTTATTTGTTTATTTATTTATTTTTGGTACAAAGTTTAAAATTAATTTTCAGATTATTTTTTTTTTCTTTGCCAAGGAGAAATTTGTCCAGACAAATGTAAAAGATGTCTCTATTGGACACTAATCTGATGACAGGGGAGGGAGAAAATTATAGCACATAGCGAAATAGCCAACATTATAATGGGTTTTAGCTTTAATTCACTGCAGATGGTCAGATTCAAACTCATCATTTTGTTTTTCGTTTTAATACGTTTTTTTTTCATCAAATGTGAACTGTTCAGCCACAGAGCTGATCAGCTCCTTAAAGGGACATAAAAGGGAAACTTGGGTTTAAAAGCAATGTATGTTTTGTAAAGTGCCATATAGTGAACAAGACAAGGGTGGTCCCAGGTCTGTGATTTTAATTCAAATGTCATTTGTTTGATACAACATGGCAGAATTGTAGTTTCATTTAATACTATTTGGCCTCTAGAGGCGTAAGGGTGATGATTCACTTTTTTTTTTGCCAAGCAAACAATATGACTGCTCCTTTTCATACAGCTAAATGCAAATATATTAAGATAAATATAGTTCTGTGGACAGAACATCTTAAGACTATATGTGTTTGTGACCATTTCCCGAGGGAAATATTGCCTAATAGTGTATATTTCCCCTTTAAAAGTTCACACAACTTGTTTGTTAACATGGTGATATTATATATACATGAGCCTTGTTAGTTAGAAGCAGATTTCCACCTACAAAAAATGCAATTTGCATTGCAGGGAAAGAACTGCTTGCTTTTACATGTGCTAGACAGCTTTATTTTTACACTGCAACTCCTGCTCAACTCTAAATCTGACCGCATTTTACTTTTGATTGGAAAATAGAGCATACATAAAACAGGGTCATGACGGCATACACAGTAAAAGCACATGTGGGAATAAAGTATAGGGAGGGCCCTCATGTCTCAGCTCTGCCCATTTGTCACTAAACTATAAGCTCTCTCATAACATGTGGAGATTGGGGCAGTTGTGTGGGTGTACAAGTGTGGGGGCACTAGTAAAGTGTTGGGTTTTTCAGAGATCCATAGGTGGGTAACTGCACAAGAGAAGTATTGTTGGAGGCAGTGGGAGGTGAGGCGCAGGTCATAGGTAGATCTAAGATGGTTTGAAGACAAGTATTACAGAATGAGAGATTTGTAGGTGAGGATAAGTAATTTAATTGCATTCTGGAGGATATGGAGAGCCAGCGTAGGGATTTGCAGAGTTGGAGTGTTAAGAATGGAAGATCAGTCTTGCTGCGGCATTTAGGATAGATTGAAGCGGTGACTGATGGATGAGGGGAATGCCAGAGAGGAGGAGGTTGCAGTATTTGAGGCAGGAGGTGATAACAGAGTGTAATATGCATTTTGGTTGCACTTTGGATAAAGAAAGGGAGCATTCCAGCAATTTTGGGGAAAGTGGCAACAGGACTATGAGAGAGGGTGGAGTCAAGGGTGACACCAAGACAGCGGGCTTAGTATACTTAGGAAATAGTGGTGCTGTTGATGGTGATTTGACAGGAGGTGGTGACTCGGCCGGAGGGATAATGATGACCTTGGTTTTGGACATGATGAGCTTTAGGTAATGTTGGGACATCTGTGTGGATGGATATAGCAGAGAAACAATAAGTTGGATGAGGTAGGAAGGGGAGAGGCCAGGAAAGGAGGTGGTACTGAGGATCAAATCAGCAAAGTAGCTCATCAGTAGGAGAGGTGTATGGTGAGGAAAGCAGAGGCACCTGTGAGTCCTCAACAGATTTTGGGAGTAGAGGGGGTTGTGCCACGAAGGAACGGTAGGAAGCTTTTTTTTTCATTCATCATCATCATCAGCTATTTCTATAGCACCACTAATTCCGCATTCATTATTTTTTGTCAAGTATTCAGTTGTCATTTGGGATACACAATCGTTTTAACAACTATATACTTTCTCCTAGTCCTTGACGGGCATCAATGAGTGCTACATTTGAGAGCAGAGGTTATCCTATGAGTGTGGTTTATCCACAGTGATTCCAGACAGTAACTTTTCAAGTGCATGTAATTTTGTGGGCCTAACCAATTTTCAGGAGAATGCAGTTTATCCATTTAGTAGGGACCACTGACTGAAATTGAAAAGACGACACTCTAAATTATTGTAGGTAATGCTGCAATTTTTTGTCAACACACATCTGTAATATTTAGTTTTATTTGGGCAGTTACTGTCTGTATGATAAACATATAATCAGCATTTGTTTTTTTTTTCTTCATGTGAATTCTGCCCTGATTAGTCCACTTTGATTGTGTGTCAAGCTCTCTGTTTCCAGGTCAGCTTTCCCCATTTAATTTTTAACGATAGCTCTTTTGTTAAATACCAATGGACTTAAGGTTCATTAGGCAAAGCTGATCAAGTAATGGAAGTACTGGATGAGCGCATGGCTCAGTACATGCATCCTTTTAATTACTAAAAAATAATTTTTGTAAAAGGGGGTGCAACAGGGCTGTGATCAAATGCAATGCAGAAAACAATTGTATTCACACACACACATATATATATATATATATATATATATATATATATATATATATATATACCGTATATACTCGTGTATAAGCCGACTTTTTCAGCACATTTTTTATGCTGAAAAAGCCCCCCTCGGCTTATACACGAGTGAACTTACCTGCTCTCCAGTCCCTCAGCTCTTAACTTCCGCAGTGGAACGCATGTGCATTCCACTGACAGGAAGTTCGGCATTTGGAACACAACTTGCGTTCCAAATGCCGAACTTCCTGTCAGTGGAATGCACATGCGTTCCACTGCGGAGGTAAGTAAAAGGCTATGGTGGAAATTAGGAAGCTTAAGTTGCCCTACGGAAACCTGCCAGGTGAAAAGCGTTGAACGCTGTGAGGAATGTACCAAATGCAACTGGCTACATGTGTCTTCGCCACCTGCGTCCGGGGAATACACTGTTCTGACCACCTGTGCTAGGACAACTATTGTCGTGAGAGGCCGGGGAGGGGATCATTTTAAGTGACCACCCCCAACACTGGGACATCTGCAGACCGTATGTAATAACTTATAATTTCCTTTCTTTTAATACATTCAATATAATTGTGTGGAGTTTTCCTCTTTATTGAATCAATTAACACTTGAAATTGGCTGTCTTTTTGCTAGTAGCACTAATTACCCTATTGGAGAGGTTTACTATGGGTTAATGGACGCTGTTGTATCTTATATATGATACTAGAGGTGTTCTCCATGAAGACTGGTGTAATGCTCACGTTCACTAGAACTAATTGTATTAATTAGTGATCGTGGTCTATTCTCTGTACCATCTACACATTACCAGTAGCTGCTGCATTTCCCACCCTAGGCTTATACTCGAGTCAATAAGTTTTCCCATTTTTTTGTGGTAAAATGAGGTGCCTCGGCTTATATTCGGGTCGACTTATACTCGAGTATATACGATATATATATATATATATATATATATATATATATATATATATATATATATATATATATATATATATATTGAAGAATCTTTAATATTTCTGAAGATAAAATGAAGTGTGTGTGTCTGCTTTTAAGGAGTGAATTTTTTGCGTGTCCAAACTAAAACAGTGACGTGTCTATCCTTATAATCATGCATACCATGAGATTAATATACTGGGACTTGTAAACTAACCAATTAGATATATTTTTGTTAAAAATATGAATAATAGATATCATTGGCCACAGTAATAATAAATGATATATTGCCTCGTTCTCCAATATGTAAAATGCACAATTTCGGTTACTTTCGGATTAGTAATGGTTTGTTGCATTAATCTCATGAATGATTCTCCATTGAAGTTCTCCCGACCTCTTTGGAAATGGTGGTTTGTACATCCACTTCAAGTATGATATAAATATTATAATTTCTGCAAATTGGCAAACTTTTGTGCACAAAATGTTTCTTTTTATTTAGTAAAATTGACAAGTCTATAAATCTAAAACAAAAAACATTTCCCAGCTGAGCATATCTTAAATCAATAGCAGCGAATAATGTCATGTTTTGTGTGTTTTGTTTTGTTTTTTTTTATAAATCTTTTAGGCAAGTCAGATTCCAAAACACATTTTTCGGATTATATTTGTAATTTTTCCGATAAATCACCTATAGATAACCACTTAAAATGTATTCTATTCCATCAGATTTTTAATTGTATTTACTTTTACCTAGGTAAACGCAAACCAATTGTCACTAACCAGCACTTGCCTGATCCTGCTTGACATGATTGTGACATAAGGTCAATCACAACAAACCCACCTGGTTTATCTCGTAATTATTAAAATCCCCTTTTTATGTCACACACTATTAATCCAAAACTGCCACCACCAAGATTTATTTTCAAAGATTATTCATCTTAACTAAAAATACAATCACAAATTATATCCCACTACAATTCAAGTTTAAATCAACCAGTTACATATTAACCAAATACTCTGTATTTCAGTTCTGTAGCTCTTTTATTAAGCAAGCTATCTAGCACATGAGTTCATTAAGAACACAAAGGCAAAGATTATTATGTGGAATTTAATATGGCACAATAACTACAAAGCTGAAGGTAACAAAATAATATGACATACAGTATTATACTTATGTAAAACAGTTTCTTCAAAAATTAAATGGAGAAATAGAGAAAAATTTACACAATTTCCTATCTGTTGCATAGTTTTGCGAGAGAGGATATCCCTATATAACAGACTTTAAGAACACTGAATATTTTTCTATGATTTGTTAACAACAAATCCATGTAATTTTTTTTTGCACCCTGAATCCTGGTATCCAAAATGCTTGTTATTTTTTATATCATAAATTCTCTTATGCTTCAATTTGGATAGGTTATACTGTTGATAAAACATATTTATTTTTACTTAACCAATGTTCCACCATTGTCTGAAATGTTTAAACAAATGTATCCATTTGGACCACTTTGACCAAAGAGTAAAACATTATATAAGTTGGATTTCTTTTAAAAAAGAACAGCAAAAATGCCAATAAACCTCTGTGAACTTAATAAAGACTAAACCAAGACTGCAAATCACCTGTCTGTGGTCAGAAAAACCGTTAGGATTAATATCCATGGCCTGGGGAGCAGAGGAGCATTTGGCCCCTGGGCCAGTTCCATAATGTGCTTACCTTGTCCTGGGTCACTGGGCTACCCGTATTTTTTCCCTTTGAAACGTTCCTGATATCCTGCTGAGCCAGTCAATCAGCCAACCCCTGTTAATGTTAAACAGCAGATTGATGATCTCACTTAAGCTGGGTACACACTACACTGTTTTCGTCCAATAATCGGCTCAAACAGCCGACATACGACCGCTCATTCAAAAGTCGGGTCAGTGTGTGCAGTGACACGATGGTCGAAAGTCTTCCCAAATGGACGATTGTCGCCTCATTTGGTTGGTCGTACCGTTTAATATTTTCGTTCCAATCTTGTTTCCGCTGTGTAGTGTGTATAAACCTTTGAACGATCCACGACAATCCTCCGATACTTCCTCGACCTGGGGGGCATCTGTATGTAAATTTTTTGATGTCTGTCCCAGTCCCACGTGGTGCAGAATCCGCACATCACAGGCTTGTGTTTTGTATCGCTGTATATTGCACCTGTCTGGCTGCAGACCATTACACTTGTATAAAGCACGTGGGTTATTACCCTTTGCGTCTATGTCGGCAATGTATTCATATTTACTCTTTATACACTTATACCTTTATAACCTATTAAAGTTATATTAACCTTTATTAACTTATAATTGTGAAGTACCCAGAATAAACCACACAGTGTTCAAGCAACATTTTTATTGCAGGAAAAAGGTACAAACATTTTAACACACAGCTGTCTGAAAGATCCGCATGAGTACTGCAGAGTATTATTTTTAGTATTTAGTATTTTTAAAGGTGCTACTGGTTTGTGGCATAACAGGTCTTGATGTCGCTTGGGTTTCTATTCCCTTTGATTTCTTTATCTATATTTTGGTCCCTGTGGCTAAATCGCAATAATAGCAGGCTTAACCTCCATACATTCTGGAAAACAGGCGCCATTTTGGTTATTATAACGGTACAGGTATGTGCCCAAAGCATTTAGTTGTCTACACATGTTCACTGAAATACCTTTGTGAAAAACTTCTTTAGTATATTTTTCTTTTTCAATTTTTTCTTGTTTGCTAACAGGTGTAAAATTAGTGGTATCAGTGGTATCTAAACAGGCCTTCTCACCGTTAATTCTTTGTTCTGACATAAAAAAATTAGTTTACAAATTAGGCGTTTACATTGCTTTATGTGACATTAGAATGAAATAAAGTCCTTCTAGCGAGTACACTACATGTGCTACTGACCTTTTTTAATGTCGTTGTCGTCCTGGTCCAGTACTTTGACCATCATCTCCACCTCTTTTGGGCTCATTGGATTTGCTCTTTGCTCTTTGCTCTTCTCGAGTATCTCCATCTTACACCTTAACTTTTCCAACATTTTTTGGCCCTTCCAGCACCATCTCTGACTCCGTCTCCGTCTCCATAGCTGCAACCCCCACTGACACCTTCTCCTCACCCGCAGCCCCCACTGACACCTTCTCCTCACCCGCAGCCCCCACTGACACCTTCTCCTCACCCGCAGCCCCCACTGACACCTTCTCCTCACCCGCAGCCCCCACTGACACTTTCTCACTCACCATCTTCTCACGCTCCTCTGCGCCAAACAGGTTCCTCTGTCATTTTATACAATCAGACATGGGCGTTCGTTTCTGCTGTGGACCAATCAGCGATGATGCACGCCGAGAATGGAGCATTCCATTACATACAAAGGGATTTTATTATTAGGGAATATTCATTGCATTGCACTTTAGCAGTTAAATGTTTTTCTAAATTTAATGTATATTACTAAACTTCTATTTTATAGAAATGAATGAAGAGACAGTGTTGCCTTCTCTTTTTATGCAGCTTTGGGTGTTAACTATAGTGAAAGCTCTGCCCCTTTATGCTAATGTCTTTGGTATCTCGTTACATTTCCCTCAAATGTCGCTGCAGTGTGTACGAAATTAAAATCATTGCTCACGTCAACATGGCTGTAAAAAGTCGCTAAAGGGACGTCTGCTCTTCCCTTTATCGTCCTAAACAAGGCTAGTGCGTATGCAGTCCATGGACCGAGCGATCGGACCATCGATCGCATGTAAAATCGCTCGGCATAAAAAGTTGGTCGAAATTTCTGTAGTGTGTACCCATCTTTAGGCTGAGTACACCCAGGAGAATTTTCTGAACAATCTGTTATCTACAACGATTGTACCTATGAATAAAGGTCCGACCAGACAGGTAATTCATGCATACACACTACACATGATTTACCTTCAGATCTGTGCTCTTCATCTGGTCCTATAGTCCTTTCGAGAATGGCAGCACAATATGCATTTATTCATTCCTGTCACACTGATTAACCACCTTGTTATAGCTTTACACATGCCATAACGAATTTCGTTAGCTTTTGTGACTCTGAAACAAAATATTCAGTTGCAGAATGAACAAATGAATTATTCCATCTACAGCACACTCTACATTTATTACGCGGGACATTTTCATTGCCGGAATCAGCTGAAAAGACCATGGAGACTCAGTGGAGATCGTGAACATGAGTGCATACACACTGTATGATCGGAATGTGATTGGAACGAGATTATCAAACATGCTGAACGACCAAATAAAACCACAATCTGTAGTTTGGGATGACTGTTGTTCATCGTGTAAGTATACTCACTAACGCGATATCTCACCAAACAGACGTATATATGCTGACTGGCCTGATGATTGGCTGAAAAATCTCCAGTGTGTACTTAGCCTTAAACTAAACCAAGTATATTACTCAAATCTGAAACAAAAATTTCTCTGTCATCAATTAAATCATTAACGTTTAGACATGAATTCCTCTCCATTTCATAATGAGCAGTACAATTAAAATCATCCCCAAATAACAGCTCAGTTGCAAATTTAATTTAATGCATCACCCCAAACTAAAATGTTGTTTTCCTATAAAAGGGGCATAAACACTTATAAAGCAGAAATGATCTTCACCAACAGCAGCTGTTTTTAAAATCACATCTGCACTAAAACGAACGCCATGGCTGAGATGAATGCCTCCGATCCGTTCCCTTAGTCACAGACTTTCAATGTTTACATCTGTGTATTTCTTTCAAAAAATATCAGTTCTCATTTGTAGCAAATATGAAAAAAGTAACTGTCATTTTCTCATATCGCCTTCATCCATTTACGTTGTCACTCACCTGTTAACTTATACAAATTTTTTACCCATTTTAGATAAAGAAGAATTTAAAAAAATAAAACACAGAATAGCAGAAAAAAGGTTAAATGAAAAATAACTTCTCCTAATCTGCTTCTCCTCTGGTTGTTCTCACAGCCCCACGCAAAAACCAGGGATGTGTGAACACGTAAATCTCAACTTTTTACAAAACTGCCAAATTTTTTTGCAAAAGTAAAGAAATCGCCATAAATTTTACAGTCACACCGTGTAGTTTAGAGCAGAAAGAATCTCTAAAAGGGCAATTTGCAAAATTGCTAGGAGTGAAATCCGTAATCCCACTGGTTTCAGACCATCAAAATTGCCCCAAAAAAACTGTGAGATAAGTGAGGATTTCTATTCATTTCAATGGCCGTGCGGGGGAAAAACCCCATAGAAATACATTGGTGATTGAAATGAATGTGAAATGCATAAGTAAATAAATGAATCCTTTGAAAAATATATTAAATACTGTCGTTGAACTACAAGTTCCAGCATGTTGAGTCAACCGCCGCTGCCAGATCTTTTTGTTTATTTAACTGAATAAATATCACCCTATGTATAATTTTCAAGAAGTGCTTACCAAGCCTTGAAACTGTTTCATATATACTTCTATTATTAAGTTCTTTATTAAGTTCTTTACTAAATAAGGAGCACAAGGAGGTTTGAACTTTTTTTTTTTTTTTGCGTCTTTGATACTCCGTTCTATTCTTCAGTAAAAAGCCAAATCGTTTTTTTGGTCAGGTCTTGTAAAGGTTAGCTTTGTAGAACAGTAAAAAGTCAACTCGACCGTACTAACTTGTTGCAGTGAAGGTAATGTTGAGGGCAGGCTCCATCTATTATATCTTCATAAAGTGAGTCTGTGTGGTCTTTTTTTTTTTTTTTTTAAGCAAGTCTTCTAAGGAATAAATGGCGCGGCATTCTCCACTTTTTTCTGAAGAATGAATAGCGGTACCAAGATAGCCGAGCGCCCTAAATTATCCTGTGAATTTATGGTCACACATTCCCTGTGGATCAATGGTAATGTCTGCATGTCCTCCGGAGATCATCCTTTGCTTCCACACATGTGAAGCACATGCTCCAATGACGTCTGTGGCATGTTTGTTTTATTAATGCTTGGACGTTTAATCTTTTTACATGTTTTTCTATTCAAATCCAAGAAGTGTAGTAAATTCTGTCTTTTAAGAATCGTATTTGTTTTCTTTTGGATAGAAGCTCGTAGTAGGCAAGTTAATTCATGTAGCGGATAAAAGCGCTCCTGTCATGTGCAAAAAAAATAGGTCAACGTACGTATGTCTGTGTGTGTATATATGTTTGTGTATGTACATGGTTATGTATATCTACGTATATATGTGTGTGTATGTATGTGTGTATATGTATGTATGTATATATATATATATATATATATATGTATATGTGTGTGTGTATGTATATATATATATATATATATATATATATATATATTTTCCTATTTTTGTAGTCTGCTATTCTTGTTTCCTTTTGATCATTGATCCGAGTGACCCTACCCTAGGTTTTTTCCTCTCTCTTCATGGATTGAATTTTGAAGTATAGTCTTCTTTTGGGAAACGGCAGTTCCACTTGAGTAACTTGCGATCTAATGAGCAGCTAGGCTGTGTTCTACTGACCATTTTGCTGGCATTGAGGGAGGATGGCTAGACAGGATAGGACAGGGGCTAGGTCATTGAATAAAAGAGATCCAAGGTGAAAGACTTGTTAGCCCACATTAGTGTGGCTGATTTACTTCACAGCAGGTCACCGCGGGCCAAAGACTGGGGTGCCATTAAATTGCAGGCTCTGGAAATCCTAATGTTCTCTGCATTCAGAAAGCTGAACGCTGTAAATTAAGAGTGTTTGTATAATTCTTGTTCACTTTTCACGCAATACACAGAGCAGTACTAGAATTACTTTGTCACTGAAGGTATTATAGGATGTAGCACACACATTAAAACCCATGGTAATTAGTGGTAGTTTTAGGGTGACGTGAAAAGGACACAGTTGTCCATGTGTTTCCTTTCTTTAATGACAGCAACAACTAAAAAAATACTTTTTGATGATATTATTTATTGCTAACTTCACCATTTTTGGTGCCATTATCCTTAGAGCTTTTTTGTTTGCAGTAATATTTTTTGTGTGTGTGTTTATGCAAAAATCCAGAATGATTTTTAAAAGAGAAAATCAAACGCGAGCTATAGCAGGTCTTCAAATTAAAATAAGTGGAAAGTGGAGGAACATTAACTCAATATAACTCCACAAGTAATTAAAAAAATGCACTTTTTTTTTTTTCATTTGATTTACGAAAATTTGATAGCAGCCAATTAAACTACTAGTATGTTTTTTGAGCGTGGGAGGAAACCGGAGCACCCGGAGGAAACCCACGCAAACACGGGGAGAACATACAAACTCCACACAGATAAGGTCATGGTCGGGAATCGAACTCATGACCTCAGTGCTGTGAGTCAGAAGTGCTAACCATTTAGCCACCGTGCTGCCCCTTGGCCTAAGTTATCTGTAGTTGTATTCCCAGTACCCTGCAGGAACACTCTGGATGAGTGAAGTGACTTTGAGACCCATAAACATCAATGGCTAATTTTATTTTTTATGTTTGATCTTTTAAAATTAGCTGTTTGTTGTTTTAGCCAATTCTTCCCAAACAAAATATTTTGGAGATATATGGCATGTATACAGTGATGTGTCTGCAAGCTGAAACAGAGATATTACCTGCCAGGGAAAAATCTTTTTACTGGGAAGTTTAAAAGACCAGTAAGCTCAATGTTGTGTCCATTAACTACGTTCATATTTAGAGTCTGGTCGCCATAGCTGTGCATGTTTTGTGTTTTGCCATTACGTACTTCACACAAACTGAATTTCATTAGAAGGAATGGCCTTTAGTTTTGATGAAGTGGAGATTCTTTTGTAGAGAGAAAAAGAAGCAATAATCTTTTCCTTAGGCACTTGGGACGTAGCGCCTCGTGATTTGTGGAGCACGACTCATTCTGGCCTGTAAATGCCTTGGTGTCAGTAACTTTACTAAGAGCTGAACTGAACACGTACTTAAGGGAACGCTAAACAGCAACATTTTAAATTTTCAGATATAAACTAGAAAGGTAAAGGACTTTGCGTTAACCTAACATTCCGCTGCGGCTCTGTTAACAATTAAATTATCACCTCTGCCACAAGACAGTGACCTGATGGGATCTGAAGCAGAAAGCTGAGAATTCAGTCAGTAGAGTTACTACAACCTCACTGGCTCCTCACCTGTGTATGAATCAACCAATTAGTACAGTGCATCACTACAAAACAAGGCTGCCAATCTATCAGTCACACAATGCCTGATGTGTTAAAGAAGCACCTCTCTTCTAATGGGGTAGCCTGCTGATGAGTGAATGAATTACCCCAGTTATTTCATTATATGTTATTCAGCTCTATTAAGCAGTCTTTGACATGTGTTACTGTCCAGTAGAGACCTTACTGGCTCTGTAATTGCACTAGTAGTGCATAGTATTAATGTGCACCAGTCTCCTCTATGCAGTGTAATTGGAATTCTTTTTTGTGCATGTTAGAGTCAATGTTTATCGTGCATTTCTTCTTCTTTGCATTGTACATTCATATTTATTATGTAGGAGTCAAAAATGAAATCATTGTAAATGTTGTAAACATGATATTATCGGGATTGCTGGGCTGCAAGGTCCTCTGGGACTGTATATGGCGTGAAAGAGCTTTGATGCGCCAGATCAGCAGCTAGGTGCCTCTAGTGATTAAGTCGAAACTATGAAACTATTTGAAACCTCATATTCTGAGTCTGTTTACACTTCAATGACCAAGTCCCTAATTATAATTTTGTGCCTCCTCTGTCTCCTGGAATTCATTCTTAATTTCTTTATCTCTCAATCTACACACATTGGGCCTGAGTCATTAAGGAGAGCAAAGCATAAAAAAGGAGTAACATTTGGACCTGGGAAAAAATATGCTGTATTGGAGGGGAGGTCAATTTAAAATGTGGGAACACATTTATAGTTGGGGCTGGGCATGTCCTAGATCAACTTTAAATTTCAGTGTAGTAATAAAGCTATTAAGTATTTGTGTGCTAGATGAAAAAACAGCCAGTATTAAACTTATGTGCAAAATAATAAACTAATTTGCACCCCTTGCATTGTAACATGGTTTGTCCCAGAGAACATTTTACTCATTTTTTGCCTTAATGACTCAGGCCCATTGATAGCAATAGATATCTATTTTAACTTATGGGAATGCTGTCACCTTCTTATCCTGAGTACAACAATACCAAATATGTGTATTTAAAGCTGGGCACACACTAATGTATATATTGTGCAGATCACACAATAAACGACTGTTTGGTCAGATATTCCAAGAGTGTGTACAACCTTGCCATCATGTTTTATCATGCCAAAGCACATCGTATTGTTTCAATTGGTATTATAAAGTTCTTAACAATCACGATCAAAGATGCAGCGATGCCGGACAAATGTGGAAGTGTGTATGCACTCACAACCAGCAGTGTAGGCAGATATCTGAAGAGTGTGTACAGTGTCACAATCTTTTCAGCAGATTGTTATGAGAGATGAAGATCACAGATCTGAAGGTAAATCATGTAGGTGTGTACACATCAATCTGCGTGATCATCGGGACTTTCAGTCGTTGGTAAAAGCATAGAAATCGCATCTGAAGTAATTTTTAATAACGTGTAGCCAGCTTTACTCAAAGCACTGAGGAAAAAGAATAGGAAATAAGATTGAGGTTTCAGGGCATTTGTGCTGTTCAGCCTTCCTGTATGAGAGTCCCTACTGATGGCACAGGTCAGTTTGTGGGGATCGCCATGTCAAAATGACACATTAAACTAACAGCATGAATTGTTTGAGGCTCAGTAGTGCAGGTGTTTCAAGTGTTCATCCCTTGTCCCCTGGGCTCTCATTGACAGTGGGGGTCTAGCGACAGGGGTGAAAAGTGAAGCATGTAGCTGCCATATTTGACGGAAGTCACTCTGTGAGAATGGGTTTTGGTATTTTGTTTGAAAAGAAGTTCTAAGCTTTATGACTGAAAAGAAAATAGAAAGTTTATCTAAGTGTAAATATTATGCAAATCTTCACCTGGAACTTGCATCCTATTCTAATATTATAAATATGTTTGCCAATTACATTATGTATAATTATTTACCTTGCAAATATACATACATTGTAACCTTCCCTCAATCCTTTGGCTTTCTGCATTGTCTGCCTGCATACTGCAAAAAATTAAGGAATGAACTGTGTTTATGCTTCGTTAAAAGGCCCAAGGCTCCTTACAGTATATACGATCAATCATAAAAAAACTGTACTTGAGTCCCTTATATTTCTGTTATATTACTTTAAAATTATAGAGAGCGAGCCTAGAGATCTCATTATTGCATGGTCTAAAGCAGGTCTCAACTCCATTCCTCAAGTATCACCAACAGGTCATGTTTTCAGAATTTCTATCTGTGGAATCGGATACGATTATTGACCTAGCATGATCAAAGAAATCCTGAAAACGTGACCCGTTTGGGTGGTCCTTGGGAATTGGAGTTGAATAAGAGAACGAACCATTTTAAATCATGCTCTCATGTTATGATTTGTTTTAAAGTCTGTAAAACTACGTTATTGCATGAATTAGACCCAGGCATAGTGACAACATGTGGACAATGCATAAGGTGAAAATGAACATGGCTTGTAGAATATACTTTATATATGCGTAGCACATTATTATTATCCTTAATTTATAAGATGGAGACAAATTACGCAGCAATGTACGTTGAGAGGATCATACTCTAAAGAAATTACAATCCTATTACAATGACATGAAACACAAGAACGGCCCTGCCCAAATGAGCCTACAATCGAAGAGCACATCTTTTTTAAATAGACTTTCAGTAGCTAATTTCAAAGGATTTGTTTTGTTTTTTATCAGTGAGGAAATACTGTACAGATTAGTCATTTATCATTTGTTTATACATGGTAAAAAAAAAAAACATATTTAAAACAATATTGGGAATTCTTCCTCTGATTTGCTTTGTACTCACAGATCACCGCATCCAGACTGTTTGAATTAGATAACAATAAAAGATGAATTTCTCCCTTGATTTAACCAATCTGAGATGTAGCTTGTTGTTTAAACTTGTCTTCTAGATGACTGCTGGAACACGGCGTGTTCCCTAATCTGTCTGATTCCATTTGAAAGCGTGTTGACTTGTGAGTGAAAGGAAAAACCATTGGACAATGGATTGAACAGACAATCATAGCTATTCTTGATTGTTGCAAGTAGGCTGTCGTTGTTGATTTTGCATTTTTGTGTCAGTAACCACAGTTATGTAATATTAAGGGGAGAATAAAGTCACTGCTGCTGTTTTATTTCATAGATATTGTACTAAATGTTAAAATAACAGTGACTGCAGAGAAAGAAATGTTTCTGCCTACACTAGCTCTTTGACACATAAAGAAGGCATGTGAAATGTGTACTAAACCAAATTCACATTTTTACTGTGCTCCACTTATTGTTCAGAGATTAGTAGTTCACAGACCACTTTTTGTGTGCTTAAAGGTTCAACTTATTATAATATTAACAATTAGTATCTTCGTAACGGAACTACACACAAATCACATACCTGGCTGTATCTGTTTGTTAGTTGTAAGTGTAGATCCATCCTTGTAACCAGCTGGTTCCTTTCTCCATGTTGCTTTTGGTGTCCAGAGGTAACTGTGAACATGATTGCTAATGTGTATTCAGAAGTGATTGGTTGATTGACAGTCCCAGCTCTTTTTTACACTGAAAAGATGGTGCACAAACATATTTCAACCTGACTGATCACTGTTAACAGGTGCCCATAGCAACCCAGAACAGCAACTTGAGGAGAGGGTCATTCTATTGTGGAGATGGGTCAGTAGCTGTAACTGTTGAACAAGTACAGCCAGGGGAGTGTCTGTTAGTGTGCCATACTTGGCCAATTATGTTTACAATTTGTTCTCAATGTAAGATTTAATGGAGTTACTCTTAAAGAGACAACGTACAGTAATTCCTAAACCTACACTTTTGCACTTGATTAATTGCATGCCCCAGTCTGCAGATGTCTCCAACCAGCTCAAACACAGCTCACAGCCTAGATCCTGGGTGTTAAAGCATGGGCTTGCCAAGCACACATTCAAAGATAGGAAGTGCTTAATAGAGCCTCACCTTCCCCTGTGGGAAGTGCTGAAATGAACACAGCACCCACCCTGACAGCCAAGTGCCACAGGTAGCAGATTCCATTTGTAGTTCAAGCCAACTGCATTTATAATTTAGTCTTACGCAGATAAGGGAGTCTGTCATAGTTAATTAACTATGTCTCATAAAGTAGCACATTACATATTTCCTTTATATCGTTTTAGTGGTTTGTTTCAGAGGTCATTGCTTTTTCTAGTTGCTTTTTATATTTTTTTTTTATTATTTTTTTTTTATTATTCCATCTTTGTCAGCTGGTGCTTCTTCTAGACTGACTGAGACAATGTATGGAAGGGATATGTAAGGGAATGAATCAGCAAACATTCTATAAGGGTTAGAAAAAGAATGGCACAGTCATCTGGTGGCTCGGCTCCCCGCTGCGCAATGCTGTGATTCGCGACATTGTGTTGCAATGGGTGAGGGCGGGATGACACAAATTGTAGCGAGCCGCGTCATTAAGCCCCGCCCACTGTACTAGGGAAGTGAGCAGGGTGCGAGAGAGTGCACTGCTTTCCCGGGAATCCGGAAGAACTCCTAGAAATTTTGGAGTCTCTCGGACGTTCCAGGAGACTAGGCTACTCTGATACCAATTTGTGGAATTTATTTGACTAGGAGTCAGCAACGTCACAAGGATTGCTGCCTGTTTAATATTCATGGGGTATGGTTTTAATATTTTCACAAATGTTGGTTCAGCTGACAAAATGACCCTCTATTGTGAGTGGTCCGTTTTAAGAGCTGTTAATATATTGATTCATAAAAACTTAATAGGTGCATTTGTTTAGTTTCTTCAGATAGATTGATTCATAAATGAATAAGTAACACCTTGTTCCATTAAGGAATGGTTTAGTCCGTCCAACAGTCTTCATGCACAATTTATTCTTGGTGATATTCAGTTGAAGACTTATCAATGAAATACAAATGTAATGGGTTATTCAAGTTTCACTTTAAGTTTAAGGAATTCATATTTTAATGTTTTTATTACTAATGACAGATTGCTAAATTGGCTTAAATACTTGGCTGCATCATTGCCAAAAACAATTTTGACGCATACAAGTTATCTGTCTGCCATATGTGTACTGACATGTTCTCCTACAGACAACTGTCTGAATTAAACTGGTATAAAAGCTGAACAACCCATTAACAATAGAGATCAAAGTGTAAACATGGGCAAACCTACTTCTGTTTGGATGAGTTTATTACACTTTGGGATTACTTTACCGGATACAAAGGTTCACTAATATCTGATTGACTGTTTCATAGTAGATTCATTTTTTAAAGTTATGTATCTGAAAGATCGGTTTGTCCTTTCATTGCTAAACACTACATAGATTTTATTGTAGTATTATTATTACTTTACTCAGAGACTTGTGGTTCAGTGACCATTGTCATCACTGGAATATATTAGCAAATATAGCTAAAATATATATATCAAAGTAATTTTAGGATGAAAATAAAGGTAACTATACTATAAAAAAAAACATTTTAATATGCCGAACTGTTCCAGCGAATCTGCAGTGGATGACTGCCTGGGCTACCTCCTATGCAGCCTTCTAAATAGTCAACGAAGATCCACAAACTGTTTGTTGCTTAACCACATGGTTAGGGGTTCCCTTGGTTGGAATATGTTTTACCCTGCAGGGAGCTGGTGATTCTATTGCAATTGCAGCTGAAAAACCACCTAGATAAAAGTTTGATTGTTCCCTGGAATAGACCACCACACTGGGAAACTTATCCCACATAGTCTTAATGCATCTGCCAGACAGAGGCCTCCTGGAAAGACCCTAACCACACATGTCATGTGTATAGTATGGAACACATCACTTGTATCCTAAAAGATTTGTCTATATCTTGGGGTCCATTTGCCACCTAGCATCTATGTACCACCCTAATCGGACACACAATCTCTGTAGCTCCAGATACCTACAGCTATCTCCACTACATGCTTACCCCCCTCAAGCAGCCATCTTGACAACAGCCTCCTTGTACCTGAGGAGTTACAAATCTTCTATTCACAGAATAAATGCACCAATTAAGACCTCTCATTTAATATCTAATGGACATATAATATGTATGTTTTTATGCCCTAATAGTGACACCAACTAGGTTCAAAAGTGATTATTAAATTAACTATTACACATATTGTTTTACACTCTAAGCCAGAGGTGTCCAACTTTAGTCCTCGAGGGCTACCAACAGTTCATGTTTTCAGGATTTCTGTCTGTAGAAACAGGTGGGATAATTACCGACCAAGCCAGATAGATTAGCTCAGCTGTGCATGATTAGAGAAATCCTGAAAACATGAACTGTTGGTAGCCCTTGAGGACTTACCTTGGACACCTCTGCCCTAAGCCAAATTATAATGAGCCACATTGCTGCACTAAACCTATCCCAGGTGCTAATATTGGGAGATGTCCATCTAGTGCTAGACTCCTTATTGGACAGAACTATGGTGTTAAACTATCCCGTGAAGAGGCCTTTTTCTTGCCATCATTGTCTTACCGAGCACTTATTATAATTGATTAGCTTTTCGCTCAAGTGATGTGTAAAAGCCATTGGATATTTACCCTGGGGAGAAACTGTCCGTGTCCCACAAGAAATTAAATTTGTTTAAAACTTGTTGATAGTGATGTCTAACATTGTCATCATGATGACAATGTTAGTATACCAGAAAACAATGGTATGAGAAAGGTGGAGTCAGAACTGTTCAAGCAGTACACAAATATATTCTAGAAATTATAGAGAATATTTAATCTGGTTGTTAAATTAAGTTTCTCACCATAAAAGAAAGAATAAGAATAGTAGCCTTGTTGCGTTACGATCCTGAGTGGACATTAGGATTTATCACTGTCGGGCTTTCTACCAATCTTTGTATACATCATGTCAATTTAGGCCTTAGAGTCACATTGGATACAGAAAATGCATTTGATTCTATCAGCTGTCCCTACCTATGGGAGGTACTTGCCAAGTTTAGGTTCTTGTCTAAATTTGTTATTTGAGTGAAGCTGTTGTAACATTCACCTTGATATCTCCCGCTTTCACTCTGCAGCATGGTATTAGCCAGACATTTCCTTTCTCTGACTTTTTCTGTCTGCCTTGGATCCAATTACTATTTTGTTAAGAAATTTGGACCGGCTGCTGGGTTAAAATTGTGGTGTCTTGAATAAGAAAGTGACATTTATTGGCAGCACGGTGGCTGAGTGGTTAGCAGTTCCACCTCTCAGTGCTAGGGTCATGAGTTCAATTCCCAACCATGGCCTTATCTGTGTGGAGTTTGTATTTTCTCCCAATGTTTGCGTGGGTTTCCTCCTGGTGCTACGGTTTCCTCCCACACTCCAAAAACATACTGGTAGGTTAATTGGCTGCTATCAATTTGACCCTAGTCTCTCTCTGTGTTTGTTAGGTAATTTAGACTGTAAGCTCCAACGGGGCAGGGACTGATGTGACTTCTCTGCACAGTGCTGCGGAATTAGTGGCATTATATAAATAGATAATGATGATCTATGCTGATGTTATATGCTGCTTACCTGGTAGATCCCGGGCCATCCCTCAGTGGATATTATTTTGGTTTTGGTTTTTTTAAGTGTTAATTGGGGCAAATTGCCTCTGGAGCTGCATTCAATAAAAGTGATGAAAAAGATAAATATTGGATGGATGTGTGGGCTTATTCCATCAACCCCCAGTGTGGATTGCCAAAACGTTTTTCTTCACAAAATAGATCATAGTCTGTCTGTCTTGTGGCCCAGTGGCCGTGATCGTCTGCATTCATTCTAAACTCCAAGAGAAGTTAGGAAGCGATTGCCCGTCCCCTCTGGGAAATCGCTTCCTAACTTCTCTGCAAACTTTCTAGACACTTTTCTGGTCTTGGTCAGTTGGTTCATTACTTTGGAGTGTACAGTCTGTAGACTTTTAAGCCATTCAAAAGGTTGTTTTCAGAGTCCCTTTATATATTACAAAAGTTACAGTAGCCATGTGAACATGCGTGAAGGCCTGAAGAGTAGCCAGAGCCAAGTTCAGTATCCACCTTTCTGCACATTGATCCCTCTTTACTCGGCTACGAGTTAACTCCCAACTTATTAAAAGTTTCAAGATATTGTGGAGGATGGCATTCTGCACACATTTGATTAATTGAAAAGGGAATTCTCTATACCTACTAAAAAAAATTATTTTAGATTTCTCATGTGCTCTGTGCCCCTATCTCCACATAGTACTCGAGATAAGTCCTTTAGAGGCTTTTACTATTCTCTCAAAGATTATACAACCTCTCTCATATTTAACTCATGGTCCCTGATGAATTTAGCACCCTTCCCTTGAGGTGTTGTAGAAGAGTGGCAGAAGATATTGGACATCATCATCTAGTCTGATCTTAGCACGTGACTGCATGGTTCAAATAAAAAAAAAAAAAAAAAAAAGCTTTTCACCCTCTGTTGCTCAAGACTGAGTAAGATAAATCCAGTAGTTGCATCTATTATCTCAAATGTCAAGTAATTGGTAGTGCTTTCTTGCATCTGGTTTGGTCTTGCCTGAAGTTAGTGGAAATTAAAAGCATATTTTGTTGTACTGCAAACTGTCACAGGTACAAAAGTGAAAATGTATACAAATTCACAGGATGGACCTTACTGACTGGAAGCCAGACTGTACAGGTAGAAATGCAGGTAACCTGTCCGTGCTGCAAGCAGGACTGGAGTGGCACTGGTATAATGCGATTGTACAGGACTGAAGTAACTGGGATGTACTGACACCTCTCATTTATGAAGCTGTGTAGGTAACATGACTAAAGTAGTTTGCAAATAAGCTGTGTAGGTATTATTGCTGTAGTAGCTGGATACACTGGCAATACTCATAAATAAGCTGTGCAGGTAACAAGGCAGAAGTAGCTGGATATTCTGGAAATGGTTGTAATTAAACTGGAGAAAACAAGGTTCAATTAGATATTCTGGGTGCAAATTAGTTTATGCTGATAATAGGACTGAAAATAGCTGGCTTGCACACTAATAACAGAGGGTCAAAAGCAGGATGATCACCACTTAATGGCATGGTGTCAGTGCCAGGACAGGAGCTAGACAAATGCAGGGGATCAAAGTTAGAACAAAGTCCTGAAACTCCTGACCTCAACTTGTTTCAGAAGTCCACAAGGTCAGGGTCAAGTCAAAGTTTAGGTATCTGGTAAAATAAGACAGGTGATTTCATAGTAGAAATTGCAACACAAGCAACACATGACTTTGCTAGGCTCCAATACAAAAGGCCCCTTTTTAAAGGATAACAGTCAGGGATGATCAGAGGCAGCTGGAGAGTAATGAGCATAGACTGAGCATGCTCCAGGATCAGAATACTGAAGACCAAAAGTTATCTTTTCTTTTTACGAGTGGAGGGCTGTGACAGACCCACTGACCAGAAAGAAGTGGATTTCACATGTTAAATCATTACTTTCTCTATATATATTAACTTACTGGAGTTGTAAGTGCCTGGAAAAATTTGAGAAAGTATTTATCTGTGTGGACAACCTGCCTGTTGACAAATTCATCCGTTCTGTAGGGCTTGCTCTCCAAGTTGTCTGGGCTGCAGGTAGTCTCTGTAGCTTTCTATTGGCTTCCTGATGCTGGGGTCAGAATGTCCGTTGGCCAGGCCAGTGAGTAGCAGTGAACTGAACATTGTGTGTGCAGTTGGTTTATTGTTAAAAAAGTGATTTATTTATTTTTTAATTTTTATTTTGTATTTGATATCTAGAACCTGGTGGTTTAATATAGTGTAACCACAATTTTAAATTAAAGTAAAATGATTAGAATAGACACCCCTAAAGAGGCAAGGAGAAGGCCAGCTGTGTGCCCCAAGACACCAATTGAAATTCCTGCTTCAGAAGCTCTTTTTGCATAAGTAATTTATTGTGCATTTTATCTTAAAGCTAATATAACATAGATAGAATTTCAGTATCTCACTCAAATATATGTGTGTTTCATGTTAGAAGAATAATATGTCTTGGCTGGTCTGCTATGCTGGTATAAAGTGCACCTTTTTACGTACACACGTTAGGGGCTGCTATTTTGTGAGATGATCCATGGCAGTATAATCTAAAATCACTCTGAATCACTGATATCACTGATGCGCTTTTCTGGTGGCTAGTATATAAAACGGATCTCTTCATAAATGGATAATTCTAGTAGCTAATGTATAAACTACCCCTTTTATAAAGGCTAGATCGTGCAGAAATGCAACACTTCCCATTGGCCGGAATAGAGGAGAGTCTCTTTCTGATGTCTAGTATACATTCGTAAGCACTAAAAACATCCCGAGGGTGTCAAGCATCATCATACCAAAATACCCAGCTTCAATTATTTGATGGCATGCATTTGCATTATTATAAATGCATACTGATATTAAGGGAGTCGTTGCAGCGCTACTGGGTTTTCTATAAATCCAAAATACAGAAAGAGAGATATTTATAACCGTTATCCTACAGACAATCTATTCCATTCATATAAAGTAAACAGTAAGGGATCAAAAATAATGCAGGAGACTTGACTGAGCATTTATGCAATCACTGACTTTCAAACGGTAGTTGTATTCTTCACACTCAAATTGAAACTTTTCAGGTTGCAGACTATAAGAAATAAACTCACAGTCAAGTAGTAGACGATGTTCACGTAGCAGTTACTTGTATCAGATGAAATACTGCAGTTTTTCCCAAAGAGTTCTATGTCAGTCCTCCGCAATACAGCTGATTCCCGTATTAGAATTAGCAGCGGCTGATGTGCTTCAGACGTTATTTCAATCTTCACCTCTCCACATAATTGTGAATAAAATATAAAAAGAAAAGAAAGCCATTCTTGTGTAATACGTAAAACACAATTTAATAACACATATTAAAAATCCATTGGACCGGGATTCAATTGCCCGTACCAGAAGGTGAACGGGTCACAAGCTCAATGAAATCAGGTGTAAAACAATTTGTGTGTATGTTGCTTCACTTATTTTTTTTAAAACTTTTGTCTGTTAATTGTACAAATTGCTAGTAATTAGACACATTGCTGCAGATTGGTGTAGGCTCCTTGCAAAATGTGTCATTATTCAGTCCAAAGTTTCAACATCCAAAGCCTAGGAGTTCCCAGAAAGTGATTCATGCTCCAGGTATTATAGAGGTCATTTTCAATTTAAGTTATGTATTTATGGGAGCATTGCTGAATAAATGTTATCTTTTCTCGCAGTAAGGTTGATGACACATGCTACTTCTACTAAGTCAAACCAAATTGAAACCTGTGTTTTGTCAGCCGTTATTAATTTATTATTAACTTAGTATTTTGCAAATCATTAAGTTGTCAGTGGTCTACTTAATGTATACTTTGAAATTTGAAATGGAACTTGTAATTTCCCCATAGAGAAGGGAAGATATAATTTAAAGAAGAACTATACCCAGTTGCTTGCCTATGATAGCCTTTCCCATCAACATCTGATCTCCCCTTGAGTATCCTTCCCACCCTTGCTTGGATACTCTCCCTGTTGGTTTGATGCTTACCTGGTGGATTCATCGCTCCGGTTTCTGCTTCTCTTCATATGCTGAGTACGTGGTAAGGTTACAGGGATTTTTTGTGTGAGTGGATTATTATTACTTTTTATTGTCATTTGTATTACTACTGCAGCTATCATTACTATTATTATAGTAGTTATGATTGTTTATTGAGTTACTTTGAGCATGGGACTGACACTTCCAGGGTGCCGGCAAGCTGTGGGCAGCTTCTGCTATTCTTATATTGAAATGGATTTGAAACAATGCCATTCCCCTTCCTTTACAGTATGTCAATGCTTTTTCAGGCTTCGCTCCAGTTTAATGGCCTTTACTTAACAGTTTACTGCAAATGCAATAGATCTGTAGTAAATGCTTGGATATAATTTGTCAAATTAATTTATATTATTGTTTTACATATACAATCAACTAGAAGTAAATCCCTCCTCTCTCTGTACTGGAACTAATCTTTGTTTTTGTAGAACAATCTTTTCTTCCACAAACATCTACGTGTGTGTGTGCGTGTGCGTGTGCGTGTGCGTGTGCGTGCGTGTGTGTGTGTGTGTGTGCGTGTGTGTGTGTGTGTGTGCGTGTGTGTGTGTGTGTGTGTGTTCCATCCCCTGTTTATTAGAAAATGAAGAAACACACTTTGTTAAATTTGAGCTAAAAGACACACAAGACTTCTCCTTGGGGTGACTTGTCGAAATTCGGTTGAATTGCTTACATTAATTACTATAGTGATGAAATAATGCTAGATTAATGTTTTGTTATACTATAAAAGAGACACGTTAGCGTCGTTTCCTACAGTGAAGATGATTGTATATTCATATCGAAGGGTTTTTTTTTTTCTAAGTGATGGCTGCTCTTTTAAGACTGCACATGCAAACTTTTATTGCAGAGGCCTGGTGCACATAGTACTGGTGGTACTACCTTGGAGATCGAAATATCACTTTTACTTAATAAGCTCTTTGCACCAACCTTTCCTACTTATGTTGGGCCAAGGTTATGTGTGTGTAATGGTAGTTCTGCTTCTTCACAGATTGCAAATAGTGAGTTGTAATCGTGAAGCAGGTTTTTTATGCCACTAGCATATTAAAAGATTGCAAAGTTATTATATTTTAATTCCTATTTCCTTTATTATTTTTTGATGGCAACTTGTTCCTGCAAATAAATGGGGTATGTGAACTTCGTCTTATAAAGAGGCATATTACACATGTGCTTCTGTACATGTAACATCGTTTAAATGCAGACTGAAGACGGTGGAGGATATTACATCCAGACTGATCCTGCGTGTTATTCAGGCATTGAGCATTTCATGGACATCATTAAACCTAACCGTGTAATACAATCAATTCCCCTGACTTGAATAATAGAAATAAATTAGAAAAAGGGGCTTTTTAGGCCCTCTCCATCTACTGCAAGTATTTGTTTCTTTTATTTAAAGTCAAAAAGATGGGAGCTATTGTCTTTGCATTGACTATGAAGATATAAATAAGATCACCGTACAGAACAAATATCCTTTTCCACATATTTCATAATTGTTTGCCCAAATAGAGGGTCCAGTATCTTTTCCCATCTGGATCTTAGGTGTGCAAGCACATTATACGCATCAGACAGGGAGACAAATGGTGGACAGCTTTAAATGGCATAGACATAAATATATGCAAATATTCCTAGTATTTGCCAACTACAGTATTCAATTCATCAAGGGATTCTCCATTATAATTCCACCTATTACAAATTCTTTACTTGTCCTTTAAAAAAGCTCACCCTCCAGTTCTCCAGCACCCTAATATACAGCTCCCTTTCATTGTTGAAGTTGATGTGTCCAGAGTTGGAGCCAAAGCTATAATTTCACAGTAGTCAGGTGATCCTAAAATATTCCATCCTTATGCCTGCTTTTTCAGTAAGTTCCTTCTCCCAAAACAGTTATGACATAAGAAAACCATGAGTTGTTACCTGTCAAAAGGGCCTTTTAGGAATGGAAATACTGGTTAAGAGCAGAATTCCACACCACCAAAGTATACACCGGCAATAAGAAGTCTTGGATGTATGGAAACAACTTAGAAACGAAATCCTTGTCTGATAAAATGGTATTTATTCTTGAAAAAGTTCAACTTTATTATTACCTTCAGACCAAAGGCAATACTCTATCCAGGAGTTGTCTTCATGAACATTCTGAACCCAGTGCAATTATTTCCATTATACCCAAGTCACATATCATTGCAGTCGTAGGTCAAGATTTATTTGTCCATGTTCGACAAAATCAGATTTAGTGAAACTTCATCTAAGCAATTAGATGTTCCAGAAAAACTCTAACATGTCTTTTTCAAGGTTAATGATTCTAAATTAGCAGGTCTTCCAAAAATCTCTAGAACTAACTGTTTTTTATCCAGGTCTGCCTGGTAAACCGTTTTAGCAAAATGGGTCATTTTGTACCACTGTCTGAATTGTCTACTGCAAAGGAATTAGCTTGGAATACCTGTCAACATTGCTTCATACAAAGGAACTTAATTTACATCAAAATTGTGTAAGTTTTATTTGTCATATTGTAGGAATTATGTCATTCTTCATTTCATCCTCAAAGTAACATTCAGACGTAATGCTCCAACTAGTGTTTGGAACAGTATTTAGGTTGCTATGTCAAATCACCAATTGGACTCATCCGATTACTTTCCGTGAAAATAATTTGTTTCTAGCAACTCTCCGCACCCCTCCACTTTACTCTCCCCTTTTTACTGTGTATATTTCAGTCACCCCAGACCATTTTCTGTTACATTATTTCAATCTTTATATGATCCAGAGGCAGAATATACAATATCCCATAAAAAACTAATTTGGTAAGGAGTATGATCTTAATTACAGCATTCAGTCTTCATGCAAAAATACTTTTTAGATAAGCATAATTTCAGGACTTGTAATTTCATAATAGTTATGAACCAGGAACATCAATATATCCTATCAAAGTCATATCATGCCTTTGGCGTAGCCAAGTCCAGAACACATTGGACCCTATCAAATTACATCAATTATAAATGCATGAACTCTTCAACTATGTCAGTTATTATCACTGAGAATTCCTAATGTTTCCTTAAAAAGTTTTTTTTATATAAACCAGTGCATTCTTCTAGACCACCAGCTCCTTTTTCTTGTCCTCCCCAATCATAATTGAAGGCTAACCTTATTGGGAAATTGAGAAAATCCTAGATTTTAGATTGTTATGTAAGACCCGTCAATTTATGTAAGTTCCGTCAATACTTCATACATTGGAAAGGATATGGTTCCGAGGAAACTTATTGAGCCCCAACCAAAGATATACAGGTGGAATGTCTCGAAGAAACATTTCCATAAACAGTATCCTAGAAACCTCATTTACATGTTCCTAGGGCTCCTCATCAAAAGGGGGTGGTTCTGTGAGGTTCTCATCTGTAAAGTGGATTAAGCACATTTTTACACCACTTATTTGCCTCATCGGGCACTGCCTCTACTGGGTATGCACAAGTTGCTGAGGGGTTGTGTGCATTTCAGCACTTATTAACATGACCTATTTATGTGCGTTGATAGGGGATGGCTAACTGTCTGGGTCAGAGCATCTCTAAAACGTCAGGTCTTGTGGGATGTTCTCGGGATGCAGTGGTTAGTACCTACCAAACATGATCCAAGGAAGGACAAATGGTGAACTGGCGACGGGGTCATGAGTGCTCAAGTCTCATTGATGCGAGTGGGGAGCGAAGGCTAGCCCATCTAGTCCAATCCCACAGAATCTTAAAGCTACTACAGCACAAATTGATGAGAAAGCTAATGCTGACTATGGTAGAAAGATGTCGAAACACACAATGCATCACAGTTTGCTGTGTAGCCGCAGACCGGTCAGAGTGCCCATGCTGTCCACTGGTGAAAGCGCCTACATGAGCACAAAAACTGGACCATGAAGCAATGGAAGAAGGTGGCCTGGTCTGATGAATCATGTTTTCTTTTACATCAAGTGGAGGGTCGGGTGCGTGTGCTTCGTTTACCTGGGGAAGAGATGGGACCAGGATGCACTATTTAAGAAGGCAAGTGGGGGGAGTCTGTGTGTTGGTCTGGGTAATGTCCTGCTGGAGATCCTTGGTTCCTGGAATTCATGTGGATGTTACTTTGACATGTACCACCTACCTTAGCATTTCTGCACACCAAATGCACCCCTTAATGGCAGCGGCCTCTTTCAGTGGGACAATGCTCCTTGCCACACTGCAAAAATTGTTCACTAATGTTTTGAGGAACATGATAAAGAGTTCAAGGTGTTGACTTGGCCTCCAGTTTCTCCAGCTCTCTCAATTCAATCGAGCATCTGTGGGATGTGCTGGAAAATCAAGTCTGAGCCATGAAGGATCCGCCTCGCAACTTACAGGACTTAAAGGGTCTGCTGCTATTGTCTTGTATTGTCAGATACCACAGGACACCTTCAGAGGTCTTGTGGAGTCCATGCCTTGATGGGTCAGAGCTGTTTTAGTGGCACGAGGAGGACCTACACAATATTAGGCAGGTGGTTTTAATGTTGTGGCTGATTGAAGTGTATATACATACATACGGTATATATGTTGCTCTCACGCATACATTGCCTGTTCATGGGTTAAGTTGCTTTTACCTGGGTGCATGTTATTCTTCTATTATTCTATGTGTTGTCTGGCTGAACTCTTGACTTTGATGGAACGCCTCCATCCCAGACCTTTACTTTGTTTGACCTTGCTCCGCCTTGTTACTGCTGACTTGGTTATTGACAGCTGTCCATTTTGACCTTGTCTAACCTACATATTGTCTATTCTCCGTTCTATATCACTAATAAACACAGATAACAAGTAGTGGCAACAGAGTACTGATGAGCATATGTAACTCTAAGCGAACTAATAAAATTTACAATTGACCTGAATTATTGGTATTCACTGAAGGTTCCAAGGTTCTGTCATTACACCCTTAAATATTTTTGCATAGTAAAAAAGCAAATGTAAATATATTTTACTACTTATTTTTGTAGAAATCAAATTTCCAGCATACCTGATTTTTTTTTTTTTTTTTTTTTTTAGAAGCTCATAGCAACATTTAATTTTGGGGGGAGATAGGTGAGCAAGTGATTTTAGGTAAGTCACTTAAAACTCCAATTTTGGCGTGTCTCACAACCTCTCAAGCAGTCTGAGCCCCACTTGGGGGCTTTTCTCAAACTGCTGCCACATTGTCAAGGTTCTCCCCTAACTCCCACCAATTATTTTTTTTAATTTCGAGAGATTTATCCTTTAAAAACCATTCAGGGAAAGATGACAACTTTGTTGCATATTAGTGGCACATAAGTGTAATACCGCTATATAAAATAAATTTCATGTATAAGACCTGTTATCAGGAAAAATATTTATTAGATGCCAGTATTGTAATAAATGTTTAGGGGTAGATTTATCAAACCTTCTAAAAAGGAGAAGTGGAGTAGAATTAATTTGTGTTTTCACACTATGTCCAGTCCAGACTACTTACTGCTTTGTAATCGTCATTTATCTATTTTCCGTATATTTACTTTAGTGTTCCCTCGTCTTATTTTTGAGTTGAATTGGACCTCTAGTCTGATCATTTTGTGTTTCTATTGTAGGTAGTCGTTTTATAGCATTACACCAGAAATGTAAATAGTGTTGACAGAGGTGTGTGAAAGATCAAAAGAATAATTTCAAGTTCATCACTTCATGACACAACTTTAAAACGTCTTCTTTCAGATTTTGCCAAAAAATGTAAAGGTCCATGACCGATTTAGAAAATGGGGAAATATAGTAGAGATAAATGGCTGTAATATTAACAGACTGAGAGCGGGAAAGCAGAACAAAGACAATAGGTGATTTACATACATATAACAAACTAGAAGTAACCTATTGAGCACTATGGCATGTAAAAAAAATGTGTAAACCAGGTGAATCCCAAAAAACAGACAGATTTAAGTCAAGTCATGATCTGTTTATTCTCTTATTTTAATAGTCTCAATGTAATGCGTTTTCCATTTATTTTTGAAAAAATAACCCTAATAAACTTTCCCCATCTCAGCAGCTTGATTAATGGTACACATTTAAGGAGTTGTTGCTTATTAGTGTGGTTTTCTGAAGTCTTTGGCTTTTTTTGGTCAATATATCTCCAACTTCTCTGTCTGAAAGATACGTGTAGATGAATAAAAACAATTGCACCCCACTTTCAGAGGTTTACACGTATGTCAAGAAGCTGTTGTGAAGAGCACAGTGCGTGAGGTTCTCTGTCACACAGCGTCACCTTAAAGTAGGTGTCATGTGACATGATGGGCAGCATGCAAAAAGCTAATTGACTCTGATCTTTTGTTAATTAGTGCAAAGTAAATCTTTTAATGATGCTTTGAAGGGCTCATCTGAAATAGATGAAAGCTGAAGCTTTACTCCGTGTCAGGGCCTTGATGTTAATTGAGTCCTGTGACCCAAGAACAAGGAATGCCTACCAACGTTGTGATCAGCTTTAGGCACTTCTTTTTTTTCTTTTTCTTTTTTATTTAAGTCCATAGTGGCTTTTGAAAACGTCTTGCCTAGGAATGATATTAGCTGGTCCAAATTTGTCATTGGTGCCCTTCACTTTGCAATTACCATATATGTGAAACCTGGTGAGTCACCACTTTATCGTAACATATGTCCCATTAATGTCACATTAATCTTTCTCTATTCTAAACATCCATTAAAGCTTCATAAAGTAGAGGGATATCTACTTGATAATGATGTACCAAGTGCGAAATACATGCTTGGTGTGAGGTTTTTTTTTATGATTATTTTTTTTTGTCTAACTTCTTTATCCATTCCCCACTTTTAGAGTTATTTTACTACTAAACAGTACCCGCACGTATCTTATATCTGCATGGTGGCTTAGTTATCAGCACTTATACCTCACAGCACTGGGGTCATGAGTTTGATTCCTGACCATGGCCTTATCTGTGTGGAGTTTGTATGTTCTCCCCGTGTTTGTGTGGGTTTGCTCATGTTTCCCCCCTCACTCCAAAAAGATACTAGTACGTTAATTGGCTGCAGTTAAAAAAAAATTGGCCTTAGTCTCTCTTTATGTCTGAGTGTGTGTGTGTGTGTGTATGTTAGGGAATTTAGACTGTTAGCTCCAATGGTGCAGGGACTGATGTGAGTGCGTTCTCTGTACAGCGCTGCGGAATTAGTCGTTTTATATAAATAAATGATGATGATTATATCGCTTGCTGCTCCTACTGCAGCATCCACACGGCTCAGTCCTAGCTGTAAGAGTTTGACTGTAGGTATTCCTGGATTCCTTACTGGGTTAGCCTATTATTATTTTATATGTTTATAAGACACCACAATTTTGCAGTGCTGTACATTGGGGAAATAGAACATAGTGCATAAATCATAGAGGTCCAACAAGCAAACACAAAATGCAGAGCATCCAAGAAGCATAAATGCAATAATACAAAACTATAAGGCGTAAGATATAATAGACAAGGTGCATGAAAAACATGAAGGATAGTTGACAAGGTGGAAGCGGACAACAATATGGGAGGAGAGAAGTGTCCTGTTTGCCAGAGCTTACTATCTAATGATCTCATTATAATATGGTATATTATGTGCTATCATAAAAGCGCACATTATAATTATTTATAGATTTCAGGGATCCACAGTGACCGGCACTCCATGGAATGCTGCAAGTATAACATCAGACAATCGGCACTGTGAGCTGCGTGATCTGTATTTGCTGTCAATGCTGGTCTACAGTTGTATAAGTACAATATAAGTATGCGGTCTAAAACAAACTTCACGCATCAGAGCCAGCAGAGTAAGCTGTATGCTGCCTGTGGGTGAATGCAATAAGTCATTGCATCTCGAAGTACCATTTTCAGGTATATAGTTACTTAGAATCATGTTCCAGGAACATGCATGTTTATCAGGTCACTTCTATACATTTTGTACTAGGCATTGTAAAAAAAAATTTTAGAAAAAAAATCTATTGGGCCAAAATGACAGTAACAGTAGAATTCTCACTATTTTAAAATCAGAGACCAGCAAATTGCCTAGGTAGAATTGTAAAATGCAGGTATGCTTTGAGTATAGGCATTAATAGAAAGAAAATTTCCCCGCCCCTTGAAATATGTAGTAATGACGAGATTAAATACTGCAGCATTTTGCTTTAATAAAGCTATTATTTTACATGTCACTATAGTCCTTTAAGTAGATTTCAGGCTACGACCTCTAATTAGCTGATGAGTTGGGGGGAAGCATGCAGAATATCCTAAGGTAGGCTTAGCTTTCTAAACACAGTATTACGCAGTAACGGTGTCTGGAAACGGAAGTCTCTCTTCCTTCTGCCTTATTTGTGAGAGCTTAATTAGTGTGAGGCAGACTTTGGAATAATAGCTTTGAAGTTAAGACAGTGCCATTGTGTGCAGCTTTGTGTGCATCGGTCTGTGTGTGTGAGAGAGCGCCCACACATCTATTTTTTTTTTATTGGGAAAGAGGGTTAAAGATTTTTTTTTTTTTTTTAGACATGCTTGCCAAATAGTCATTTACTGACAGTCCTTAATAAAATGTGAAATTGTCATCCTACTGAGACTAATAAACAGCACAGAACACTCACCATCACCAGTTCCTTGGCCCGACGTAGATTAATATTTTCTGTTTTTGAGCCCTGCTCTCTAAATTAAATAATTTAATTTGTTGTTTTTTATTATATTGCTTAAGTAATTTGTTCTTAAAAACTGGGGACTGTCACTTCTGCTCCCTCAGAGGAGGAAAGTTGCATAGTTAACACCCCCCGTAATTTAGACAATGCCTCAAACCCTTAGCAAGTTCTCCAGGTACCTATGTCTGGAGAATAATACAAAACAGAAATCTTTGTTGCTGTATCCAAGGTAACAATGGGAAAATGTCCACAAATTATACAGTAGTGGGGGAGGGTTAATTTGTTTCACCATTTATTTGTCACTTACAAGATAACTTTTCATGTTAATTCCATTTTTATTATAGATTTAGGGGTAGACTTCATAAACCTTCTAGGAAGGAAAAGTGTAGATATTGCCCAGCCAATCAGATCCTAGCTATTACTTTATAGAATGTAGTTAATAGATTATACTTAGAATCTGATTGGTTACTATGGGCAACACCTGCTCTTTTAGTATTTAGTAGGTTTGATGACGCTACTGCTTAGTGATCTTTCATAGGCTAAGTCTGCTTTATAAAATGCTTTTTAAAAGTCTTTTTCCGACCAACTTTTGTGAATGGTCCTGTCCTGGGGAACTCCTCTCTGAGCTAGGTCTACCGCTGCCTTATTTCCCCACTTTAACCCACCAAGATAATTATGTTTTAATGTCCCAATTAGAGGGCTGAAGTGGTAGAAGGAGGCAGGCCCATCATTACACATTGCTGTAGGCTGCTCTGTCAGTGTGTATTTTTATGCGTGTGTATGAAATATTATACATTGTACTCAAATTATGGGGCATATTCAATTAGGTTTCCGGTCCGCGGTCAGTATTGACGGTAATATGGTACCGCAATAACACAGATTTTCCTACGCAATCCTATGGGGTGTGCATGAAAATCCACGTTATTGCAGTACCGTGGATTGACTTCACCGTTCGTTCCGGCGCGTTCCTGCTGACCAGAAACCTAATTGAATATGCCCCTATATATTTAACACCCCCTTCTCCCCCACATTTACATTAATAAGCGGTACCCTAACTGATGTTAATAAGCGGTAGCTTTGGTTTGTTTTGATCATAGGTACAGCGCTTTATTATAGCGTTCAGCTCTTGGCATCAATGGAGGAAGCTTTTTATATTGGTGTACATGTTTGTTTTGTCTGTTTTAAGGATAAACTTTTAAGATATAGAGTGGTATTTGTTTTTAGAGCCTCAATATTATGACTTGGTCAAACCTGTTAACCTGTGATTCCCTCTAATTTTTTATTTTTTTTATTTTTTTAAAGTTACTTTCTAATTTGAATAATAAGGGTTTGGCAGAAGCTCTGTAATTGAAAAGTTCTAGGTGCATTTGGTGAACAATCACATTGCTTTGTAGATGGGGGAAAAAAATACTGTGAATCACAATTTGCTCACTAATAATAAATCTAGACCAAAGTGCCACAAATACATGAATAGCTTTTATTATACTTCTTCCCTTTTCCCCTTATTAGGGTTTTCTCACAGTACAAGTGGCCTCTTGTTCAGGTCACCCTACCTTACTAATGGTGCCGCTTGTACCATTCTTGTCCAGTTTTTTGTTATTAAAATTTCCTTGAACCTAAAGCGGACCTTCCATGGGGAAAAAATGATTTTGTAGTGCAAATTGGTAATTCGTTGAAAGGACGACTTTGAATGTACTTCCTGCCCCACTTCTCCTTCTGTCAATGTGAAATGTGGGGCAGTTGTTATAAAGGGTGAAGGATGCGGCCTTGTTCAGTCCTGCGGCCATACAAAAGGAAAGAAACCCAGTGTTTGATAGCGAGTATAAATGGAATCCTTGGGTGTGAATAGATTTCTCTTTTTTTTTTTTTTTTTGAACAGACATTCAAGCAGTAGTTAAGTGTTTAGTATAATGTAGACACAGGTATAAGTAAACAGCGTGTGAGCCGAGTGCTAGACATCGCCCTGGGCACAAGGAATTACACTGTCATGCACGGGATATGTTCTTGCTGCTATTTTACAGTTTGATTTCTTTGTTGTCACATAGTTGAAGTCGGTCCAGATTAGAAAGATGTGTTAACGTCAAGAAATAAAGAAACATCTCTAAGGTGGTAGGCTGGGAGGGAGGTAGAGAAATGCCAATTATGTTGGGTTTTTTTCTCTGATACCTTTCCTTCTTTTTTATTATAAAACAAGCAACAGAATTATTTATTGTTTACAGCATTGCATAATTTATATAGCTCTTTTGTTGTCTTAGTTCCCGAAATTGTAGATATAGGAAATCTTGACAAATAATCTTAATATACTGTATTACCCATGTGTATAATTTATATATGACCATTAACATTAAACAATCCACCCAGAGTGTAGCACTACACCGCAATCTGGCCACTTTGTCTTTGGACCCGACGGGGCTCCTTGTTGAACTCTCATAATTTAAGGGATGTGTTGGAATCTATGTCCACAGAGGCTCCAGTGTATTTATGACCCAGAAGTCAATATGGCGTCACTATGGAGCAGCTCATGTCTGACCCTACACTTTTCTATGGTGCCCTAATTGCGATCCTCCTTATTACATAGCCACACGATGAGCAGGACCTAGGGGTATATTTACTAAACTGTGGGTTTAAAAAAAATGGAAATGTTGCCTATAGCAACCAATCACATTCTAGCTGTCATCTTGTAGAATGTGCTAAATAAATGATAACTAGAATCTAATTGGTTGCTATAGGCAACATCTCCACTTTTTCAAACCCGCAGTTTAATAAATCTAGCCCCTAGAGTTTTCCCAGGCAGTGCTAAACTAGGACAGAGTCCTCTGTTCATCAAGAGAAGTTTGCTCTCCTCTTGGTGGAGAAAAAAATAAAAAATAAATAAATATATATATATATATATATATATATATATATATATATATATATATATATATATATATATATATATATATATATATATATATATAGTATAAGTACTGGATCAACCCTGTAATAACTGAATGACACTACCTAATGAAACGCTGTTTATATACCCTAATTTGTACTAGGGATAGAGAGCCTATCATAAACAAAGCTCCACCATATTAAGGCATGAAGACTAATACACCCCCAAGACCTCTATAATACATTACTGACTCTCTCTGCAGCTCTCCATCAGACTGTCAAGATGGCCACCACATTCTGTGTCTGCCAATAGCATTCCACACAAGGAAGAAATATATTGAGTATTACACATATGAATTGAATATTACACAAGCATAAAAGTGCCGACTGCAAGGTTGAATGTTTGTAGAAGTACCAAATCTGTATCTTTTTAAAAAGTTAAGCTTTACTATTTGCCTACAATCCAGTATTCCCATTAGTGACTGCATGATGACTGTAATGTGATATCATCATAGTGTTCAGGTGCCATCGGATATACAAGATAAATAAAGCCATTGTGTGTGTGTGTGTGTGTGTGTGTGTGTGTGTGTGTGGCCAACTAGGCAACTAATCGGCTGAATGGAACAATGAAGTTGTATCCACGTGTCATCCGGTTGTTTGATGAAACGGCAGATATCTGACATACATATCTGGTGGTGCACCAGTCTGACAGACAACCATGCATAGGATTAATTTGTTCACAATATGCATGACAAATCTGCCTGGTCATTCAGAGATCCGGTGGACTGACCAGATCTAGCTTAGTTTAATAATTCTGTTACAAATTTACAGGAAAAACTAGAACTGTCCTGATAAAACCAGAATAATTTGGAGCCATGTCTGCATGAGATAGCACCAATCCACATCTTGAAGGACACTGGATGGAAATCCTGCATATTACAGAACACGGTGGTTAATCAGAATAACACAATCTGGGCTGTGTGGTGGTTAAGTTAAGATTTTTTTTTTTTTCAGGGGAAGTGGGGTACAGTGTAAATTGTCAGACAGGCAGTTGTCTACTAAGTCCTGTGTAATGAACCAGTAAATAGTGAATAGGGGCGATAGATAAGTAGTATGGTCAGCAGGAGCTTGCTATGCAGCGGGACGCTCTTCTGTTCGGGCGGTCAGTGTGTCTGACCGCCCCTGCTCTCTTCCAATCCCCCGGCAGCAGCCTCTATTTAAAACCTGCTGAGTATCAGGTCCAGCATTGTTATCCAGCATTGTTCCTGCCTCTTCTTATACATTGGTTTTGACCCGGCGTCCTCTGACTCCTCTCTTGGTTTGTGTGCTCTGCCTCTGTTGTTACCCGGCTTGCTGACTATTCTCCTGTATTTCTCGTGACCCTTGACCTCAGCCTGTTTGACTACTTGTGGATTACCCTTCTGTACCGCCTGTCTCCGTTTGGTTTGATCCGGACCGTCCTGACCATTCTAATCACTACTCTGATAACTGTCTAGGTGGACCGTGACCTGCGTACCCCTGGCAGCCACGCCCAAACCTCCTTGCGGGGGTCCCTGGTGAACATCAGGGGTACAATAGACTCCGCACTTCCTAGTTCAGTGGCTTTAATACCAGTTGGTGGTCTGAGCTCCCTGAGTCCAGCGGCTCTCAGAGTCTGACAGTAGCCTCTCCACTAAGGTCTAGTGACGTCGCTGAGACACACTGTGGACAAGCAGAAGGTTCACAGTAAAGTGTAACTGGTATCCTGAACTTCGTATTTGATGACAAAAAATGACAAAACATACTGTCAGTTTATTTTTAAAATATAGGTATGTAATTTTCTTTTATATGCAGTTCTCAAATAGTCATTACGGAGGCACACATGCAGGTATCACACCAGACAATCAGAGGTGCATATTAGGAGTCCTAACTAACATCACTCGCTCATATCCAAGATACCATAATAATAATAATAATAATAACTTTCTGCTCTGCTGGGCCTGTCTAAGAAGATATCCGTGAGCTTTACTTGCCTGCTCGCCAGGCATGGTGGAACTGAGAGCCCAGATTTGGGTTTTCACTCACACTAATGTGGGAAGAAATTAAAATAGATTATTTATTAAAAAATTGAAACCCTGAGATGGCAATAATAGGGCAGGTATTTGGGTGGACTTGAGGTAATTTGTTTTTAGATATTTTAGCATTTGTAAACCATAGCATTACACAAATGCATACAGTTTTTGCCTAAAACCAGTAAGGGCCATTAGTGGGAGCATTAAGGGGTTAGTCTGCCCAAGTCTGTGCTTATGATGCAGTCAGCCACCCACTTGGCCAACACTACCGTACTCTGATAGAGATGACTCCAATCACAAATTGCCCTGCCAATGGTGATTCCTGTATGACAACATAAGTCTAGTGGCACACAGGAGCTTTCTGCCCCTCTGTGTTCTCCGTAGGCACTGTGGGCACAGAGTTCCTGTCTCTGCGTGCTGATCAGTTCCATGAACTCTACAGGAAGTTGTCCATTGAAACATTCTTCATTGGTGTACGGCCAATCAAATCACTAGGAACAAGTGACATCACAAACTGCCTTATGTCCCTGTTTCCTAGTGAATTGGTTCAATGAAGATTGGTTCATCCCACAAGAAAAAAAATAAAAACTGCCCCCACTGTGTTTAGTGGTAAACTTTATTATTGTGTTTAAGTATAAACATATACATATTTTGATATCTATGACCCTTTAAGGTGGAATCAGAAAGTTAATATTCTTAGTGAAAGTGTGCAACTTCACTAATTAAGCAGATGCCACTCTCACTAATGCTGTGTGGTGGATTTGTTCATAATAACTGCTGGGTTTTGTTTTCACTTGTTTTGTTGGTCTTGAGAGGGGAAATTGTATAGCTTTGAGTAAACGGTATACTCGGTTTTCACCTGTACTGTGCTTTATGTATAATTGACTATTTCCTTACATGTTTCCTTCTCTGGTAATTGGTATGCGTGTTAACTTCAGCAGCTCTTGTTCTGTCATGCACAATAGTGATAGCTTGGTTCCTCCTTTTCACCAGAGGGGGGAGTCCAATCCATCTAAATACAGTTTCTTGGCTTATTTTAAAAATAGTTTTTCCTTGCATATTAATGCTATACCATTTTGAAATACATATTAACATGTGATCTTATAAGAAGTCAATTAGTTTGAAAAATATGTTTTGCATTTGAAAAAGTTTTCTTAGTTCAGAGTTAGACATTTGTGCAAGGAACTTTCTGTCTTTAAAGAAATACCGTATTTCCCCATGTATAAGACGCACCTTTTTCCCAAAAATTTTGGGTCCAAAACCTGGGTGCGTCTTATACAGGGGTAGCATTATAGGGGCAGCGGAGGGGGGGGGGGGGGTGATCCAGCAGGCGGGGACAGGCAGCGGGGATGCAGAAGGCAGAGTGTCAGCACGATCCAGCAGGCGGGGACAGGCAGCGGGGATGCAGAAGGCAGAGTGTCAGCACGATCTAGCAGGCGGGGACAGGCAGCGGGGATGCAGAAGGCAGAGTGTCAGCGCGATCCAGCAGGCGGGGACAGGCAGCGTGTCAGCGGGGATCCAGCAGGCAAGGACAGGCAGAGAGAGTGTCAGCGGGGATCCAGGAGGAGGGGGACAGAGGCACAGTGGCAGCGATTGCAGGGAGATCACTATCAGAGCACCTGGCCATTACACTCTCCCTGCCTTTTTTGACAGCTACCGTAATATTTTTTTTCCAAATTTCGGGGCCAAAAGTAAGGTGCGTCTTATACATGGGAGCGCCTTATACATGGGGAAATACGGTTAATGCTGCTGTGAAAAACAAGTTCAAAATGTTATGGTGAAGTTTATGACCAGGTCTAAAATCTACTCGTAGGCGTACTGTGCGAGCTGAGGAGCAACAACAACTGTTTGGAGGTTATTCATATTTGGTTGTTACCTGTCATTGTAGAACAATTTCTAACGAAGTAAACCCTCATGAACTCCTGCTGCAATAAGTTAATGCTCGACAGATAGGAATTTTGGGGACAATAGAGTCCGTAAACGTTCATAGACTTCACCACTGTCCTGATTTATCAATCAGATGTGGAAAGGGAACCTCAACCTTTTATTTTCTTACCCCTCCCATGTTGTCTTCTTTTCAGACTGATAAGAGTTCATCTCCATCCTGTCCAGTCTGTAAAAGGGATGAGTAGCAAATCATCACCTTAATCTTTTGTCTTCCTCCATTGTTTATAACATTGCTCTTCTGAAAAGGGAAAGGTGCTTTAAAAATTGAAACTTTGAATTTCACGCAGCTGGAGTGAGGAGTTCTGCATACAGGTTGTGAAGAATTTGTAAAACATGTGCAAGTCCTAATATAAATGTATGCAAGCTCTGTAAAACCATACATATAAGTCTGGCTTTCAGTACAGTTGATGAGCTATGGAGCGAAGTTCTAGCGATTAAATATTGAGTTTCGTTTTTATTTCGCCATTCCACTCAATGCTTTTCTGTACTGTATTGTAGAGTTGCACTTTGCAGAATTGACACACAGTGAATAGCGATGGGGCAATGAAGGTCCATTCAGTCTGCTGTGCAGTGTGGTTGGGGTAGTACCGGGAACATTTAAGATCAAATTCTGCTAGAGATGTGCAAGATTTTGCAGCCAAATGCAGAATAAAATACTTTGCAGAACAATTTTGAAAATTGTACATACATACATACTTATATAGCCCAATTACAAAGCACCTAGTTACAGGGACTGCTAACGACCATTTCACCCTCATGCTCCTGGTCAATACATAATTATTATATTACAGTACATTTTTGCGCGAGTCCTATGTTGTTTGCTTAAATCACACGCATGTCTCTTTCTTTTTTTTATGTGCCACACGCTGACATTATGCACAATTAGCCATATTTGTTGTTATGCTTAATCGTACTCTTGGATTTGTTATTATTCTGTTTTCATATATATTACGCCACCTTTTATAAAGCAACATTGATGACGTATCCACCGACACTCCCTCGAAAGCATAAGCTGCTCTCTTATCTCGACATTGGGAGCTTTCATTTACCACCTCTAAAACAATTTGCATTGTAGTTGTTACAGTTTAGGAGAACATTTTTTTTTCCCCCAAAAGGTTCGTTGACAGTGGCAGCAAAAACATTCCGAAAAAATGAGTCAATTCTCAAAAAAAGAAAAAAAAAAAGAATTTGTACAATATCATTATAAAATAAAGATAGCAATAACCAAGAGACAGTCATTACTGATCAATGTGAAAAAAACAACGGAAAGGAAGGGGCTGCAAAATTCTAATTCACATTATGTGATAAATTACATAATGAAACTTTTTCAAAATGTGTAATCAGCGCTGTAATAATGTTACCTGGGGTGTCTTGTGTTATTAAATGTTTTAGAGAAGTTATTAAGAATGCATGTGATACGCCCCATGCTGTAAATATACCAAAGTCTATTAATAGCTATGAGAAGGGGGCAACCAGGAGATTTCTAAAGTGGAGCCAACCGGAAATCGCAGCAGTACGGTTATGGCAAATTATTTAATTGAAGAACTTATCAGCTGGAAACTGGAGCAAAAGAGAAAAAAAAAATCAGGGAGGGGACTTCTATGGGTGTCACAGCTTTAATTATTTTGTTAATTTCGGACCAAAGTTTTACTAATTTAAGGCAAGTCCAACAAATGTGGATGAAATTATCCAATTGAGAACAACCTTGCCAACTAGGATCGGGTCAAAAATGGGGAAAATACATAAATGCGTGAACAAGTTACCATCTTTAATATAATTTATAGGATTTTTTAGAACAAGTTTTGGGTAACTTCTTACGAAAATAGTCTTCATTGGAGAGTGACCCCCCCCCCCCCCCCATCTCCTGCTCCCATGATAAGTCAAAAGGATACTTTTCTGCTCTGGGTGGAGCTATGAGTCATTTATAAATAGAGTGAGTCCAATCTTTGGAAGTTGAATAAAACATACAAGGAGATTCCAGATATGAGCGAGGAGTCTTGTGACAAAGCAAGTGGAATCACTAAAACTTCGTATTTGTAAATATTGATGGAAATGTTCTTTAGCGAGATGTAGTTTCGGTTGAAGGTCAGAATATTATGGAAAGGAGCCTATTGAAATCAAATCATGACACAGACTAATTCCATTATGTAACTAAACGGAGAAAAAACTAGGGGTTCATGCCAGAGGGAAAATTCAGATTATTCCAAAGAGGGCAAACAGAAGGTATTGGAGTTATTAATTTAAATGAAGATGTCACTTGATCTAAAGGAGACGCTCAATATCATTTGTCTCATAATCAACTCTAGTTTGGTATTCAAGGGAATTTGCATTTGAATGCACTTTGATATATACATTACATATATACATTACTAAATAGTAGTTCTTAAAGTCTAGGAGGCTCAAGCCTCCACCCACAATATGCCAGTGTAGAGTATTAATTTTATCCCACTTTAAACAAAATTGGTGGTTCTTCTTAAGTAGTGAAATAGGTATAAGGGACTCTGGAAGGTATGGTCTGAAAGAAATATTACAATTTTGTAAGTACATTCATTTTAACCTTAGTCTCTCCATATAGCCAAGAAATAAAAAGTGGTTGCCATCTTGTGAAGTTTTTTTTTTTCCTGGGAGTAAAATTAGCTGAAAATAGCTCATCATAAGATTTTAGTTACGGTGGTAGTCATCAGAATGATGCTGATGACTACAACGGCGAGAACACAGACGTAAAAAATCAGATATCCATAATGACTATAAAAAGCAAATGCAGTCTTACAAGAAAACTGACAAGAGAACTCGCCAACCTGCTTATGTTACATTCGGAACTGTGGCAAAGATGCCACTTTCTATGCATGTCAGTTGCCATAGCGACTTGAACTTTTTTCTATTTAAAACGGCAATGCCAACATTCAAACACTACTAGGTAATTAAACATGGTAGACAGTTTGACATTCCACACCACGGCTGTTGGCATTGCCGATTTAAATTGCATTTATTTTTTGTGCATTTTATATTAGACATATTTGTAGCTTCTAAGTGGCCCATTAGGGGGATATAACTTTTTTTTTTTTATTATTTATTTATTTTTATTCAGAGAAACATCAGATCACATTTTGATATTTGAAGACCTGCAAGAAGTGTTTATACATTTGAAGCATTAGATAGCTATGTCTGGCTGGTCAAGCTGGTGAGAAGATCTCTACATCAGTCACACACGAGCCTGCTACATAGATTTCATTATTCTGCTGTGTCCACTCTCTGGTATCCTATTAGGAAAATGACCAACTACTGTGGTTAGAAGGATCACAGACCACCAGATGACCACGAATGGTCCCTTTACTTGATCCGAAAAGTCCTTTTATGGCCTTTTGAAATGGTGTGTGGTCTCTGTAATACAATTGGTTGAATGTTACTTGGAAGAGCACCTGTCTATCTGTATTATAGGTAGTAATTATGGAAGTAGATTACTCCTCTGGATTCTCTGAAGCTTGCAATCAAAGTTGATCCTCTTTTTTTTAGCTATAGCAATACCTTGTAGAATGGGGTAATCCATTCCCTAGAGTTATTGTTTTAAGCAAACCCAGGACATTACTAGTGCCTTTGCATTAAGTAAAATAATGCAAGGCGAATAGAAAACACCATCACCCTCCGTGTTCACCTTGCTATCTAATTAATCTTAATGCACCATTAGCAGGTGCCTATTCCTTGAATAATGGTGTTGAAGCAGAACAGGACTTTGCCCTTTTGCTCACCCTTGCAGTTCCTGTTCCTTTTCTGAGTCAACATCACTCAGAACACAGTGTTTGATCCGTAAAAGGCTGTTTCCCATAGACACTGTTTGTTTGCTTTTAAAATTAACACAAAACCTGTGACAGTACATGAGATTACAAGATGGGCATTTTTCTTTGTTACACCTTTAACTAGTCGGTGAAAGCAGCAGAGATAATCTGACAATGGAAATCTTGTATATTAGACATTTGAAGCTGAAAGAAAGGCGAAACTTCCCCACAGTTGCATAGACAACGTTTGAGCACCGTCAATTTGTTCCCTAAACAGTTGAAATTTTATTCACCATCAGTTTGAGTTACAGCTGTCCATACAATGACTAAAGCACAAATAATTGTGTTTAAGGCTAAGTGCCCAAAGAAAATAAACATAATATTATTGGTTTGTTTGATCGGTTAATTACACTACTTGCGTTTTTCCCCTTTCAAAAAACAATCTCTTTTTTTTTTATTTTTAATTTATGAGTGTAAAAGCTCTTGAAGTACAAACATTTCTTTTTTTTTATTTTTTAAGTACTCAATGTCCCTTAATCTGTAGTGCTATGATAAGTATAGTTACCATTATGTTTTTATCAAAAACATATCTGCAATGAATTTTTTTTTTTTTTTAAATAAGTTAATCGTTATATTGTTGTTCTATTGAATTTTAGCATCTTACAATCATTTGCACAAGTAGATATTAAGGAAAATATTGTTGTTAAATCTGTGCATATGTAAGACTTTTTATAACCAACCGTAAAGTAAATATCTCAAGTAAATTCACATTATAATAGTTTGGTTCGCTGGGACTAGACTCTAGAAGGGTCAGTGGGAGCTGTTGCAGCAGAATGTAGTGCATTAGTGTCTTCCAGAAAGAAATTTAGAGGAGGAACGGGTCTCTGGATAACAGGGGACAGAATTTGAGGAAGGCGGATTCTGTGAACCGTTTAAGCTTCTCCAGTCTGCTCCCTCAACACATTGATGGAATATCCACTTGGAGAATAAGTACAACAGGGGGCACAGTTTAGAGCTCTGATGGGCACCCTGCTAGATTTAGTGGGCTTTAAATGGTGCCTCTGACTCCTCCAAAGGGCTGCACATTACTTTTTTCTACACTTGCTGGAATTAAGATGAACAACAAGATATATTCATACACACACACACACACACCAGCAGTAGTTGGTTCCATGCCTGGAAGTGTGTCTGCAGTAACAGTAATAAAAATGCCCAATGTACCATCGGTAGTCGTAATACCCAGAAGTATGCCACTGAAAATACCCATTAATGTCACCATTAACAATAATGCACAGTAACAGAAATGTCAAGCAGTACTAGAAGTGGGCACAAATATGCCAGAAACTAACAGTAATGCCCAATAATGTCGTCACTTCGTATTATTGGGAAAAATAATGCCCAATGATGTCAAAAGTGCCACTAGTGTCCTCTAATATTACAAGCAGTGCTAGTGGTGCTCTATAATCACCTGTAGTAATAATACCCAGTAGCCAGCCACCAGTACTTACTGCTGAGGCTTCCTACTTGGCTTCACAGTCCAGCTACTTTTTTACCGATAGAATATGTCCCCTGACAGCATCAGTTTAATGTCACTTGTGGTTGCTCCCTAGGCTTCTAATTGGCCAATGCCCACTGCCAATCAGAACCTGGTGGTGCATATCCAACATTATGCAAAGTAACGTATGATACTCGAAGTCTCTCTGTAATATTACTGCCAGATTTTAACTCTTCCACACACCCAGCTGTCATCTGTTTGACAAAGAGGTAAAAAGACCCATAAGTGCACTGCAAACATTAATTGAGTTTTGGGTTAATAGCGGTAAGATGTTAATAAATCTCTCCTTTTTTTTTTTTTTTTTTTTTTACTGTTTCTATCCAAATCCTTATAAATGCTATACTTTAAACTGGTAGGAGAAAATTTATAAGGGATCGACACATGGTAATATTTATCAGTTGGGAGACACAGCAACATACTTGGCTGAGAAAGGTTTTCCAGTGTAGGATGTGAGTTGATCATTTGATGCTCCCATCCGGCATCCTGTCCACCTGCCGTTCACGTACTACCATGGTCAGCCTCTTCGACCAGGTACAGCACGTTTCTTCTAATCCTCCTAAACAATAAAAAATATAGATCTTGCAGTGTGACTGGTGGTTTTCGTCCACTGTAATGGACTCACAGTTGCAGATTTTATTTGCTGCCTAATTCAGAAGTGATGACCAATCCCCACTCTTCAGGTGAAGTCATGTACAATATATGGACAACAATCCCATTATATACTGCTGGAACTGTGCACGTTTTTTTTTTTTTTTTGGGTTTGTTTGTTTTTTTTTTGAAATCCAGACATTTTTATTGAGGTTTTAAGTTTTATAACCTAGCAATGAAAAACTTTGGCTATGGTAGTGGCTGAGCACCTGCCCGTGATAAAACATTAAAGAGAGATCCACCTCCCGCAGTCCTTCATAAGGAGAAATTCTCCATTGGTACCAAATCTTCTCATATTTGTCCACCAAGTTATGACTGGTGTACATAAACCTTTCATGCCCAACTGTGTTATTGACCATGTCTGTCCATTCTATCAGAACAGGGCCCCCTGAAGCCATCCACTTCCTGGCTAGGATCACTTTCACCAGCATAAGTAGCGTAGTAATAAGCAGCCTAATAAATGTATGCATCTTTCTTGCCAGAGGGACCATCTGACCCCCACTACATTTGGATAGTTGAATAGGAGTAAAATGAGATCAACGTTAAAGAAAAACTTGACTTTGTCGAAATCTAGCAGATGCAGTGACTTTATATGGACTTCCTAACATATTACCCCATGCCTTGTCATTAATCTCAACCACATCAGCTTCCCAGACAAGTCTCTTTCCCTGAAGGCCATCTGCATTCTCACCCTCCATTAGTATGGAGTATAGAGACGAGATTTGGTGTTTCGTACCCAGCCTCGTCAGTTGCACCCGTAGAGGATCTGCAAGGAGGCTCGAGCTGGTCTCTCGAGACTGTGAAGCAAAAGCGTGTCTGAGTTGTCGGTATCTACAGTAATAACTCCTAGGAAGCACAGACATTCCTTGGAGTTCTTTAATTGTGCACATTTTAATGTATTTTCACTCTTACATGATATGGGGATGTTTCCTTTTTTTCTTTTGTTTTTAAGTGACCAATATACTGTTGTTATGATTGTTATTTCTGTATTTTTTGACCACCAGGGCTTACAAAATAGAAAAAAAAAACCTGTTTGACAAATCATTATGTCATTTTAGGATTTTAATAATTATCTCCAAAGGTGTTTAATAGGCATAAAGCCCAGAAGGAAAGGTCAAAATCTGCTTATTCCTTCCCTCATTTACGGTATAGGGTAGAGAATTACCCAAGCACTCGACAAATCCCTTATGATTGTAGACATATGTTTTATTTTTAAAACCATTGGTAACAGTTGCATATGGAATAAAGCTCAATAAATGTTCAATTTTAACAGCGGGTTAGTAGAAGTTAGCAGAAACTATTGTGACGAAAGGGAAAACCTGGATGAATGAATCCGTATAATCTAGTGTCTTTCCCAATCACTGACCGACATGTGGTATGGCACATCGTTTAATGTGTTTGTACCTGCTCGTCTGTAGGTCAATGTCCCACTCATTGTTGGCAGATGTAGAGAATGATGGACTGCATATATCAGGATCCTTCATTGTGGGTTCAATAACTGTTCCAGGGCCCACCTTATGGTCTATGAAATTCCAACATATCATCTTTTTCATTCATGTGTTTACTGCCAAAATAATCTGGACTCTTAAATCCACATGATGTTCTGTTGAAAAGGCTTATGTTGCTATGAAATTGCCATTTGTAACTCATCTGAGTAAATAAAGCGTGATTTGTGGACACGAAGAACATCACGAGGATTGTTCGGGATTTGGGTTATTGATTGGCAATCTTTGCTTATTTGTCTTTTTTTTATTTTTGTAGAAAGAAATTATTTCCCTTATGATTCCATATGTGCTGTATATAAACTTGATACTTTTCATATTGATCATTTACTGACTTCTCTAGAGAACTACTGAGTGTCGCCTTGTGGATTTGTATATTTAAAAATCTGCTATTGTCCCAGCAGTGAATTTTTTTTGGCCTCCAATTGTCAGAACTTCCGCAGCCCTTAAGGGAAGTCTGTTCCTGCATGTTATTTTGCAGGTAGTCTGTTCCCTCCTTGTACCGCTGGTTTTACAGAGGTTAAAATGTGATCACTGAGCTGCTGAGAGTAAATCGAGGAATATCTCACACCTGCCAACTGGGTGTAACGGTCAGGACATCTGTATTGGGCTTAGCCAGGAAGGGGCCCCAGCTTGTGTTAGCCATTCCCTCCATGAAATTAAAATTGTGGACTCTTTCCATGATATCACTTATGGGATGGGCCCATCTTCTACAGTGTAATTTATTGATGAATTATTTTATCAAGAAATACATTTGGCTTGTTAGTGTAAGACTCTCCCAAACTTAAACTGACACAATTATACTAGGCTTGTTAAACAGCAACAATAGTGTGACTGAGCCACAAATAAACTTCCATAGAGTAAAAGAAACCAAGCAAGGCAAATCAACCTGATTTTGGACATTGCTTAATTTAATTGCCTGTTGCTTGCCCCGTGTTGTGTGTATATGTATATATAGATATGTGTATACAGGTACTCCTCACTTAACAACCTACCCATTTAATGACCACTCAGAGTTACGACCAGGTTCTCCCTGGGTCCTCATTGTTATAATTGCTGCTGTTTGTAGAGCTTTACTGTACACGTTTATTTTCTGTTATGCAGTGTTATGCAATGTAAAACAAACTTATCAAAATACAGTTTTCTTTAGTCTATTTCTTCATTCAGAATCAATCAAAATTATTACAATACATGTAGGTGCATATAACAGTACTGTACTCACTTAGCGACCAATTCGCTTAACGACCTAGTCGTAGGAACGGAACTCGGTCGTTAAGTGAGGAGTACCTGTATATAGATATGTGTGTGTGTATATATCGAGATATATATATATATATATATATATATATATATATATATATATATATATATATATATATATATATATATACACATACTTATTCATATCTTCCTGCAGCTTTAACTGAATACATTGCGATATTATATCATCAGCACAGAGCAAATGTGTGCCGTATCCCAGGGAACTCTGCCTGGTGATATAAATACGCACTTAGTAAATTTGCAAAGTAATACATTAAAGTCATCTTAAGTTGCACAACCCTTTAATATGCTGATTTCCTATTGATTTATTCTTTCTAGGTACATAATGAATAAGGCACTATATAGCAAAGCAATAAAAATAATTTGAACTATTGCTGATGCCAGTTTCCTTACAACATCAGGCTGCTACTCGAATTTGTATTTCTAATACTTATATTTGATTACACTATGATTTATAAATATAATTCACCATAGCCTTGATGTGTGGAGTTATTCTTACTATAATAAATTATACTTTTAAAAAAAAACAAAAAACATTTTTTGTTCTTTTGGATGAACAGATTGTAGGATGGTTCTGATGTAAATTCTACGTGCCGGAACAAAGTTAAAAGCTAAACGAGGACACTGGTGACAATAATTAAACATAATTCATTATCTTTGTTTTAGTGTGTTATAACTTGATTTAGGTTGTGCATTTTGTAAACGCTCAGACATTTCAGCTCCTTGTTGATTTTGTATAAATTACACGCACACTCGACTTGTCAGGACACGGTAACTTGCTCTATTATTTAACCGGCAGACACAATATGAGCAGACACTAACAGTGTAAGTAATACTTCAGAGTTATTTGTAAGTGTGAGACTTAATGTTAAGGTAGGACGAGTTTGCTCCTGTAACTGTAATTGGAACATGCAGTGAGACTCTGTTTCCCATGCAAGATAGCTCAGTTCTGACCTCTTGAAATGTACGTACGTCGTAGAACACATACCAGACAAAACTACTATAGGCTTGAAGTCAAAAGTCCCTGGAGCACCACAGCAAGTTTCAACAGTGATTTAATAAGCAAAGAAAAATATCTAGGTGACAATCTACACCATTTCCATTTCAGACATGGTATATATTCAATGTATATAGCTTAAAAACATTTATCCTAATGTTTGGATGCTGTGTTATCATGGAGTTATTCCCGGAACGGGTACATTACGGTGTAACGGTACTCAGTCTGTGGTGCGTGCATTGGCAGTGGTATTCCAGACAGATTAGAGCTACCTTAGATAGCTAAGTTGCCCACACAGAGCGATTTGACCAAGCAGTGTCATAGAGGGCAAACTTGGCGCAGTCGAAAGGTGACCACTTTCACCAGCCACCCCTGTCCACGTCTGCATCGTTGAGATGTTAACGTTGATCGGTAATTTTTTTTTTTTTTTAGACCCTTGCTCCTTTCATTTTTTCAAATTAGATCTGGAATGGACCTAATTGACCAGCAGATCCTTAGCGTGTATGGGCACCGTAACTAATAATGGTTTACAGAGTAAAATAGAAGTGATAAAAGTGAGTTTATTTTGTCAACATCTATAAGCCTAGATATTATTGGGTTACTTTGTTTTGCCCACATTGTCATTAGGCCAGACTTACTGTACCATCCTGTATTCCCCTAGTCCCATCTTCGTGCATGTTTTATACATTGGTGCCACTTAAGAAAGGTGTTAAAAGTCTCTACACCTGTGATAGAACAAGAGGGTCCTCCCACTCCCTCATGTAGGTGTGTGCATGTTCACTGTGCTTTTTGGAAGGCAGCATGTTTCATCAATTTTTTGTGTCTTTAATTTATTCAGATTTTTTAATCTGAATGTAGCGAGAAACATTAAAACTGTATTTTTAAAATGTGTGTATTAATATTTGTTGTTGTAGACAATATTTACAAAACCTTATGTAAAAAAAAAAAAATCAAAAACATACTATATCTTATACGGCAATAATCAGTGTGATTTTTTTTAATCAGTTAAAAAAAATTATATACCCGGCCTTCAGATATATTTTTTTTTTGTAAGATTTATAAGTAGTGCCCACTTTCATTTCTTCTTACTGGAATAAAACCGATAAATAAGTGGAAGGCAGTTTTCAAATCCTTCCCCCTGAGCCCACGTCTCTTTTAGAGAAGTCACCCCAATCTGAAAAAACAACCTTTAAAGAATAATGCAGTTCCACAAATTATACTCTATCCAGCTTACCTATCTGGAGTCCTGCACTCAGGCGGTTTGACTCTCCTGGCTCCATTACCTGCTGCAGTCTCCTCTGTCCTGCCTTATGGTCTCTTGTTAGACAGGTGACGTGTCGTGCCGTCCTGGTGGCGGCATCCAGGATGTTGGGGGACTGCGCTGGTCCTTGGGAATGGCCGATCCCGGGTATGTACACTTTGGGGATGGGGTATAGCTTGTGACATTACACACAATTTTTGAACTTAATGCAATACAAATGCACAAAGACCACGTATCTGTGTGCAATATCCCACAAAGACCACGTATCTCTGTGCATAATCCCACAAAGACCACGTATCTGTGTGCATAACCCCACAAAGACCACGTATCTGTGTGCACAATCCTATGGTTTCAAACATCTTAATAATGCTAAATAAGGCATCCCTCTTTATGTCCCTAGATCTCTTAACCAAACCTCTGGATACGCACTGCATTACGATACATGCTGCTTTTACCCACATAATGATGGCTGCACTTTGGTGCTGTACTGTGATATGGTTTGTTGGGATAACTGGGGACTTTTGGGATAAAGCCAGGGCGAGCAAGAGGCTCTAAAATGTGACTACCTTAAGCAAACTAAGAAACGTGGTGTGTGAAATAGGGAACAGTAGGATGTGTGCACCAACACTACATTGGGCAAATTGTTGCACGTCCATTCTTATCACACACAACATTTTGTTAATCTGTCATGTGGTAGGTGATACCTATGGAACCTGTAATTGTCCTTGTTTGGATAGATTTCTTCCAGGTGCTTCAGCTACCTCCCACACTTCAAATTGTCTAGTAGTAGTTGGCATATGACTAAAATTGGCCCAGTGTCATACCTGCCAACAAATTAAACTGCATATCTTATCCACCTAGCCCAACGCAAATTTCTAACCATGCTACGCCAATTTTTCAGTAGGCTAACAATCCCTTTTCCACAAAAAATTGAAACCGTTGACAGATATGTTGCGCGTGTGTTTGTGTCTGTATGTACTTCCCTGTGCGAACGGGGTAGGCAAATTAGATTGCATGCTCCACTGCTGAGAGGCTTTTATTAAAAATGTCTGTGTCAGAAACCAGTTGCACAAAATGCAGCCCCTATCATACGTCGATATACCTTTTAACATAAATGTGACATTTCTGAGACTTTTCTTTTGCAACATTGAGACCTAGAAAAAAAATGCACAACTAACGTCAAGTATAGACCTGGGTAAGACAGGTGCGGGAGACCTTGGCACACGACAATGAGCATCTATCTATAGGAGGTGCTTGGCATGCTGATGATAAGTTACAAATCTATAGGAGAGGTTTGACATTATGAGCACCACTTTTCAAAAAGAGTAATCTGCCCTTAGTCTGCCGTGCACTGGTTTTATTAAATGTCTAGTGCGTGTGAGTCTACCATACTGATTAATATGTTAGAGCAGTATAAAAATCACATTAATATGGTTGTTTCTCTAGTCTTCAGCAGCTTTATATCATGGTGTATGTGGTTTTAGCTAATGGCTGCAGTACAGTATACTCGCTCTCGGCAGGAATGTGATATAATCGCCTGTGCAGACCATGCTGTGCGCCTTATTTACTTAGTGTAAAGTCCAAATGTTTTATCATTAGTATATTTCCTAATAATATGTTATTTTCCCACCTGCTCATTGCCAAGCAGTGAAGGTTTATATTCACAGAATTATATGTAGGCTTATTTGGTCCCCCTCTGGCAAGAACTATGTAGCACAGTAACAATGTGCTTGTTGAAACCGCCCCAGGGACTACACCTGAGATTCATTAAGAAACTCGGCATTACCTAGAGAAATCTTCCATTCACAGTCCTCTCTGACTGGTTGTAACATGACAAGTCATTTATGTATGTATATGCCCTTATTGTGTGGGAGGTAGAATTATTAGTAAACTCGTATCCATCATTAACATAACTGAGATGCAGATGAGTTATGAGTCGTGTTTTTGGCAATAACATCCGCACTACATTATCCACATGATGTCATTAGATAAGTATGCGAGCAGCGAGAATTACTGTGTCCTGTATAATGTAGCTATGTAAGTGCATGTAAATGTACAGAGGGGAGAGCTGGAAAATAAATGGTCATCTTAGTAAGTTCGTTTGTAGTTGAGACTGAGGGGTTATTTGGGTGTTGTTTATTTAACCCTGCTAAAGGTTTTTTTGTTTAACATACAGTCCAGAAGGGGTTAGTCCAGGGTTTCCCAAACCCAGTCCTCAGGGCTCCCTAACAGTGCAGGTTTTCCGGATCACATGTGACATAATTAGGACCACCTGTGGATCTGTTACAATGTGTCAGTCAGTAATGAATACACCTGTGCTCCAGCCAGGAGATATGGAAAACCTGCCCTGTTATAAAGCCCTGATGACTGGGTTTGGGAAACCCTGGGTTAGTCTACAAGTGGATAATGCAGTCATAACAATTGCATACACCGCTTATTTTCTCTCTGTTGCATTGCTCCACACTGTCCCGATTGAGGCCGAACAGTCCTGATTTGAGGGGTCCGTCCCGCGGGTGGGATATTTGAGAGGCATGTCTAATTCATTACTGTTCTGCATGGCAGGTTAGCTGTGAACGGGTGCCATGTGCGCACGTCAATGAAAGTGTTTGGAGAGGAAAATAAGAGTGTGGAGTTTATTGCTGTGAGGATGCACAGTAATTAGGATTTTCTGAACAAATACGGACCTTAAGGCTTTCTTCCTGATTCATATCATTGGCCGGACTGGTATAATACCACCCTAGAAGCAATTCATATCAATCTTGTCGTAATCATAAAGATTTCTTTCACGTGAAAAACATTTAAAGGAACTACACAGAGGAGCGATTGGAAAAAAATTTAGAAAGCATTTTTGCCTTTGGATGACACAGCAGAGTTTTCTCTTGCAGAGCTAATGGCTATGAATTGAATACAACTTTGGGTGGCTATAAGAGATGAATCAGCGTAAGTTATCCATTGTATTTAGGAAAAACAAGAAACACCAAACTCATCCACTCGTGTAACGCACACATATAACACAATGCAAAAGAACGGCATTCAGCCCGAATCAGATATTCTACTATCAGTTGTTCTAGACATTGATTGACACCGAGATACTTGCTGAATACTCTGGTTTGAAATCCAGTGTCAGATCCTGGTGACCTTGACATGTCGCTTTGTCTCCTGTTGTCCCAGGAACCAAAAACAACAAGATTGTAAGCCCGGCTGAGCAGACTGTATTTTTCCTTTTATACCACATGTAACAACCAAATAATTCAAAACTATGCTTCATCAGGAAATTGAGAAAACATATGCGCCAAGTGTGCCATGGGGGGAATCCTTCACTCCACCGAAAAGGGTCAAATTGACAGAATATTGCTAGATCCGTATGATGTCCAAGTATACAATGCAGTGTTTAAGCTCAGATCCATTGTTATAACAAAGGATCCAAGGGAGGGTATGCAGGTAGTCAATGTACAGTAAGTGCGCGCCAAGCACATGCAGTGACGTCTGATTCAAGCTTTGGGCATCTCTAACGTGTTTTTCCGTTGTATCAATTGCACCAGCTACAGGTCAGGTGTAAATGCCAAGTGATAGTGATGACGGACGTGTATGCATGCTACAACATGTGTTTGCAATCAGGAGCAACAGTAACAATATATTTTATGTACTGTTGACATTAATAACTTCCTGATAAATGTATTTCATGGAAAAAGATTTTTTACCAATAATGACTATATTAACATGTGACGATAATTGAATACTTTTATTTTTACCTGTGCATTCTGATAGCACTTTATATTGAACATATATATTGCACGTATCCTGCAGTGTGTTGTGTCAATACGGCAAGTGCCATGTAAGCAGAGCGTACCTAATGCTAACCTAGAACTCATTATTGTTTTATATACTGCACCGTATTGTCAGGGACATCTATATAATGCGTGGTTGTATAATATATTGTAATTTGCCCTTCTCTTTATACTTTTTTGTTGTTTTTTGTGTTTTGTTTTTGTTTGTTTCATAAATAATATACTTTTTTTATTACTGCTGTCTACAAGTTAAGTGTATTACTGTTGCAAGTATAATGAATTTAAAGTTATATGAAAGCTGTAGCTTTGCACAGGGAGCACCATGAAGAGGGTTGGTCCATATTTTGGGTGTCCACTGGGTTAGGAACCCCTGATAAATACAGTGAACATTAGGCTGGAGAATAAGAAAATATTTTCACTTCAGTTACATGTTCTATTTCCCTCCATAGCAGAAATTCTCTCTATCATTTTTAATGCTAATTTCTGTGGAAGATCTGTATCTCAATGGACAGTATATTGTTTCAATGTACTTGGAACTTTTAGGGAAAATGAAATTAATCTTACACGAACTTTGGGCAACTATTCAGCTGCAAATTATAAATATTTTTTTAATCCAAATTTTTCAGTTTATGGAGTTTTAGGAATAGTGTTTTTTACCCATAATTTACTATTAAATCTTGCATCAATTTGTCCTATGTTTTGTTCCAGCATGTTTGTGCTTGTCATCTTTGGTAAAAGCTACATACTTATTATAATGATTTACTAATGAGCATCTCGCCTTTCAAATAAAATGTTTAAAAACTCTATTTTTGAGTGCAGTTTATTGCGACCTTTTGCATGCCATATTGCACATTTTTTCTCTACATGGCTTTAGGAATTATCACATGCTAAAACAATTGCAGTGAGTATTGTACAGTTATATAGTACGAATTCAATGCAAAACTCAACACCACAGCAAAAAGAAAACACTGTGCATCGCAAATTTTAGAAAAATGTCCTTAACTACCAATATGGTAAAAAAAAGAAACACAAATAATAAAAATATCATTAAATGTCTGGCGTTTAAAGGATCAAAGTTTCTCTGCCTAAAAGTCAACTTCCATACTGCAAAACCTTATATGTTTTAGTAATTAACAAATAAAAGAAAATTCTAACAAACAACATTTACTGTTAATTCTTGCTTGTTTGCAATGATTCGATGTTGTTTTATTTGCAGCTAAATAAATTAAACCCCACATTTGACACTTATGTTTCTGTGCGGGGATGAGATTGCATCTACTTTGATCAATGCTCACTTCGAATATGAGCTGGTGATGGTATATAATCCATCATTCATACAGCAGGGGAAAAAAATGAGCTGTCATGTCAAAATTACTGTAGTGAGATATAACGGTCTGAATAAAAAAAATAGTTTGGTTATAAAGTAAGTTTGTTTAAATGCATGGTTACTTGCCAGATGTGTAGTACAGATGTCACTTTCTTAATCAGCCATTCTTGGACATTGTTTTTTCTTTATATAAACAGAAGGGAAACACTGTTCTTAACAAATATATATATTTTTTATTTTAAGGTTATTTTGAGCCTTCGCACAACTAAGCTTCCCTCTGCATTGGCTTTCCTACAGATTTTTGGCAATCTCTTTAAAAATAACTTTTTTTCCTTTTTTATAAAGAAAAATTTTACATTTAAAAAAATAAATGAAATTAGCCAGCAAAATAATTTGACAAATACATTGCTTGTTTACCACCGCTTCAGACGTTTCCGGTTTTTATTTATTTAAAAAAAAAAATCTTTCACTTGTCCACTTTGGATAAAAAAAAAAAAGGCCCATAGTGCTTTGCAGGTACTTCACTAGTTGGAAATCTACTGAACACAGACAAACGTATACATTGAGTTAACTTTCTAGGTATGTCAGACTGTGAAATCTCTCTTTTGACATTAGCAATTCAGAAAATGTCTTTATGAATAAAAAAAAAAAAACTCCAGGCTGTCATATTTTCTGTCAGGAGCCCCCTTTTACATTTGCTTCTGGATGATGAAGCTTCTGAGTAAGAGGTATTTAAGTATGAAGTTTCATTACAGGTACAGCCTTACACTCGTCTTAATCATACATGCCATTCCTTTGAAAGCTCTCACTCCCATAGTATGCTGCCCTAGGGGGGAAGCTCGAGCGCTGGTTTGGCATTGAGGTATAGAGCCACGTGATACTTCATTAATAGTTTTCATTGCACACAAATAGCTTCTAAATTAACACACACAGACCGTAGGCCCTCTGTTATGTCTTATTCCCCCCCAAAATAACGTTAATTTCAACCATACTCTCTTCACTTAGACACCAGTGGTCGGGGATTGTGTACACTAATCTCTTCACATGGGCATTCTACGTCTGTAATAATAAATACTTAAGCTGTCATTAAGGACCGAATTTTCCTAGGCCAAAATAATAAAAGAAATTGATCCCATACGTTGTTTGGCTTAGTCTGTGTACAGAAACAAAAGCCAAGCGTAGCAGAGTCAAAACACGAACAGCAGAGAGTAAGCTGCTTTTCTGCTACAAGTAATGGATGGGTCCATTTTACTTAAGTTTACACCAAGAATGTTGGCCTAGACTGTATGGTTTATTTAGCAGGGGAGAGATGACAGACTGTGGGGGGTAGGGGAGGAGAAGAAGTTTGAGAAGGAAGCTTACTTTTGGAATGTAAATACACATAGAGCTGGTCTAGCCTTTGTTTAGTATCTCTTTAAACTAAGACAAAAAAAGTCAGTGAATGAATGGATAGCAGCATGGTGACATACCTAAATGTTTGAGTCAAAATTTTTGGATGTTTGAAATCCTATTTGGATCCTTTTCCCAGATCGCAGAGCATTCATATGCACTCAGCGGGAAACTTCATGGAGATGCACATATGGGGAGAAGGTCTTTGGCGGTGCCTAATTCTTAACTTCTGCCTTTTCTTCTTTTGAAGAAAGTAATGGCTTAAGTCTGGCTGAAGCATAATCTTTTTTTGTATGTCCCCTATACGAATTTACTTATGGTTCACAGGTTTTTACCCATCATCAGCGTCTGCAGCCCTCCGAGTTTAAAACAGAATATGTCCCTGTGCGGGCGGCAGGAAACCCCAGATTAAAAAACGGAGTAATACTGACTTAAAAATAAGTACTTTTTGGGGAGATATGTAGTGGACCTCTAGTGACTGACAGATATAGTGATTGGCCAGCACAGGAGATCTGCAGCGGAAGCTAAAGTACAGTACAGTACACATGGTTACCATATTGGTAATCATTTGTCAGTCACTGCATTTAAAGTCAGAATGTCTCTGTTTTACCAGTTTCCAGTCTGTAATGTGTTAGAAAGGAGACCGTTCTCTTGCAGCTAGTTTTTATTTAAATGGAGATGTGACCACTCTACAACCTCAGCACTGTGCCTTCATGGTCCGCATACAATAACATTGTTTCCACCTGTGCAGCATCTCCATTATTAGAGTATGTAGCAACTGAATTTTAGGTCCCTTTTCACAGACTATGACTGGCATGGTAAAATATGTAAAAAAAAAAAAAAAAAAAAACAACTGCTGGAGTAGTTACATTTTGGTGTAGTTATATTCAGTGGTCAAAGTGGAAATTAGAAGTGGCGGTATGAAAATATAATGGGAATGTAAGTGAATGGAATTTAATAGTTGTACATTGAAGGCAGTAGAAGTGGCGGTACGGCGTACCACCGTATACACCCCCACTTCCACCACTGGGTTATACCATGAAAAGCAAATCGTTTTTAATATATACGTTCCTGCATAAACTGCATCCTATAACAAGCTGCGGGGTATATTTGTTAATAACTGGCCATAGGGCTTATTGCGGTGATAGAACATTGCCTGTCGACATTTATCGGCTTTGGCCGGCGAATCTTACCCCAGTGATGTGTGTGTTTTTGGAGAAGATGGGGGAGGGCTTTTTGCCCTATAATAAATAGATTAGTGTTATTCTTATACAGTGCTGTGGTCACCTGTTCAGAAGGTGTTACTAATGATCTACACTCTAAAGATCTGATTTGATAAACAAGGTGGTCTATATGTAGAGCTGCATGTGACACCACATGTGCTGTTTAGATCCTCAAATTAGATACTTGTTAGCATAACCCCGTCTTTCAATTTGCCTGAACCCGGGAGCTGGCTGAGCTTAAATACTCTGAGCAGCTGCTAACCCTGCCGCCCTCATCTCCTAAATGTTAGTGATATCTCACCTCTTTTCAAGAATGAATATAATAGGTGCTTCTACTCTTGTCAAACGCACTTTTTAAAAAAAAAGGGAAAAATTAGGTATAGAAAGGAAAAGGTCACAGTACAGAAAGTTCCCTGAAAGACTAACTCACAGAAATAGATATCGCAGGTTGTATTTTAAAAAGATGTGACAGATACGTCACCATTCCAACACCTTTGGCCAAAGATAAGAAATAGTATCATGTTCAAATGAGTTTTTATCCTATCGATTTAAACGTAAAATTAGAGTTCACAGTATAATTAATATAGACTAAACTTGGTGTAGTTTGAAGAGAAGTTATTATTCTCAGCAGATTGAAGGGACTTTGCAAATATTTGTTATGACATCAACAGGTGCCATAGCTGGTAAAGTCTGCTCAACAATAAGACAAGCACTTTACCCCGGTAAAATAAAAATAAGCCCGTCATCTGAACTTGCCTCTGAAGACAGATTATGTTTGTCCCTTGAAACAAAATCACCATTTTTTATTGCGCACAAAAGTGACCTTGGAACATCAGTAGCACATAATAATCATTTTTGGCATTTAATCTTATTGAGTGCTGCTGGCATTTGTCAGCCAATAGAATAAAATGGCTTGACCACGTGCCATCATCATTTTCAGTATGCCAGAAAGTACAGCGATGTGACAAAGATTACACCTCATATTAAGTGGCAGATGTACATCATTACATTGTTGTGGATATGGCAATTAGCAATGTACTATTTCTTGTGTTCGACAACCAGATTTGTGCCTTGTGCCTCACTGCTGTCACTAATCCTGTAGGAGGTGCCACCGCTACAGCATGAGCAGTGACGCCACAGCTGAGCAGAGCAGGGGGCCCCCTGGAGGGTGGACCCTCCCACAAATTTTGCTATGGGACTTAGCAATGCCGTGTACCTCCCCTAGTCCTGGTGAATTGATGGCCCAGAATGTATATATTTAGTGTGGGAAGGGGACATACTGAGCCAGATACATGTTCGGACGTAAGTCCCTTTGTCTGCTGTATCTTGCGTTAAATAGCTCTGCACATTCTCAGAAGCGCCAATGGCATGCAGTTCATGTCTGGACGCAAATGACACTTACTACTGCCTACAATTTGAAGGGCACAAGGAGGGAGAGAAGAGGCGGACAAACGCAGGCAATGTACAGTAAAGACGTGCCAACACAGATGTGGCCAAATCAAGTCCTGGGCCTCTCGACAGTGTTCTTGTTTCAGCCATATCATTTGCACCAGCTACAGGGCAGGTCTAAGTAACCAACTTATAGTGATGACTGTCACAGCATAGTCTTTGTATTAAAAATTACACACATGTGCCACTAGCTAGCACAGAGCAACTGTATGCAAGTAATATACACCATAAAATTGCATTATATGTACAGTATGTATTAAGAACATCTTGATTTATGTATTCAATGTGAGTTATATTTTTAATAGTCCTTTTTTGTATTAATGATTACACTATATTATACTAGTTGTTCATTTATTTCTTTGTGTGCGTTCTGAAGTGACCCTATATTGTACATATGATTGTGCGCATTCTGCATTCTGTTCTGTATGTCTACATACAGCAAGTAACATTTGGGCAGAGTGTACTTACACCAAGAGTCAGCTGGAAACGTTCTGTGCTTTTTTTTTTTTTTTTTAAACGTAAGTTGCGTCCGAATATGAATCAGGGCTAATGTGTCTATAGAGTCCCAAGTTATCAAGCAACAAATTAAGGGGAAATGTAATTAATTACGGCACCAATGAGAAAAGCGTGCCTTGTGTATGGTGTATATCTGCATGAAGATACGTTGAAAGAAAATAAGGGTCACCAATGTTAAATAAGAAGCTTCTGTCACCTATATATTTGAAATACGCCATAGATTGGTTCAAATTTGAGACTTTTTCCTATTTATAGAAAATTATCTGCTTAAAGGATTTTCAGTTGTATTAAGACTTTTTTTTAGCCAACATTTTATGTACTTATAATATTATTTTGAAGTTGACAAATGAATGTGAAGAATCAACATTTGTCATTGAGCCCCAGGACCCAATATACAATTTTTTGGGTGTTTCTTCAGTTATGTCAAATGTATTCTTATTTCATCCCAGCATTAAAGAGATGTGTACAAAACAAAAAGACAGTTGTCAGCGCTTATCCTTTGCACTGCATATCTGTGTGTGTCTAGCAAAATGAAAACATGAGGTATTAGTTCATATTTTTATCAAAACATTTAAGCCTGCATCCCAGCGTCAAGGGCACCTCATATGCAGGTCCTACACTGACCTATATGCTTTAAACACCATCCATTAAAATGTAGTTAAAATCAGCTCCCAGTTATAGGGGTTTACATCTAGCAAGGGCTGGCTTGTGAGCTACACCCAAATGTGCCTTAAATAGGCTTGATGGACAGCTGTTATGACAATAAGGCAATATTTTGAAACAAAACCAGAGAAAAAAAAAATGCTATTTTCTATGCTAGTGGTGGGCAGCATAAAATATTTGAAGGACCTCACAATGGTCTTTGGATCATCAAGGAAGCCTTGCATTGCATTGTCGAAGAATGTTAGATCGCAAAAGTCCCGTTACAATTACGTCCCTTATTGAATGTTCTTTATAATGTCGGAGTGTCATAGGAACTGGAACCCCAAACGGGGCATTCATGGCTGAGTGGACGTGTTGGTTAGTAAAGAAATCTTGATTTCATCCTGGACAACCTCAAAGTATTACTGTCGGAAGATCCCAGGCACTTGAAATTATGGATGTTTGGGTTTCCAAGTACATGTAATCTACCCTTAAACATACTAATGGTCCTGGTGATTTAACATCTACATCATTCAATTTGAAATCGTCCAAATCGTTGTCCACCAATGTGCTATCATTCCATAAAGTGATAGTCCTTCAGAAACACAGTAAGAGACTTGTAAGGGACAATAGTGACCCATATCTATTTATTATAAAGTATACATAATATAGGAGAAACATATTTTACCTCCCACCCTACAGTATGCCAGATGAGGATCTGCAGTGTAAGGTGTCTAGTATAATATATTCTTGACTTCGCTTTTGAGTCGAGCCAGGCTGTGCTCTCTGCTCTCCCATCATGGTCCCTTCCAGTAGATCGGGTCTCCCAGTGCTTGCAAGACCCAGATCTATGAACTCACAGCTCTCTGAATTGGAGTTTTACTGGAGGTGGCCAACTATACCGACTTTGCAATCCAACGCTTCTCGGAAGACAAAGTGTAGCTATTGGCTTATTTGGCATGCTACATTGTGAGTCTAATAAAATACGTTATTGCACTGCTCTATGTAAATCATTATATTTTTTGTAAGATTTGAAAAGAACGCGCCCCTGTTGACTGGTCCCATTTATACCAGTCCTATTACAGCATTTCTAACCACAAAGCAGGTACCTTGCCACAAATGACCTTCAATATATCCAGCTGCACTGAAACATGTTAAGAGAAGTGGAGCTCATTAAAAAGAGTTAACTACCAAATTAGGAAGTAAAATCTCTTTCTCTTCTGTAACAACCGCCTCCAAAAATGTTGTAGCCAAAAGCAAGATTGGTGCTGTTCCATCAATGTTTAAAAAACAACTTTCTTCAGATCTTGTAACTTTGATAGCTCTCAAAAGACCAGTGCTTCCTGAAAGCTCTGCAAGGGAACGCCTAAGAAATATAACACACATTAAAGGTGAAGAATGTGTGGAGCTTGCCATGCAAGTCAGCAAAATAGGCTCGCTGAGCAAAAGCTGTTAATCATACATATTGATTTGAGGAACAGTTGGGTATTAAATGTATCAAACTTGGACTATTGTGTGCACATATTGGAGGCAGGGGTATTCTACATTTAGAAAATAGATTATCGTTCATCTACATTTTTATGGCAGCAGAAGAGTGAAAAACAGCTTTGGTTTAAAAATAAGTTATTGGGGTTAATAGATGCCAGAAATGCAGAATAAACACAAGCATCATGGCCCCACCGAGTTTAATACCACTAAATAACATTTGTGCGTATGGTACATTTTGTAACATGATTCACTTTTGAGTGTAGCATTGCGAGGAAATGACACAACATAATTGTTTGACTCAGACAAATGTTTTTGTTAACAAAAAGAAGAGCTTATTTTTGTTTTACACTTTGTTAAAATTCCAGATCTAACAATTGGCCAGTGTATTGGTTTAACTTGTTTACCAATACCTTCGATCTGCTCACTGAATTAATGGTGAGCAGGAATAAACTAATATACATATATATATATATATATATATATATATATATATATATATATATATATATATATATATAATCACTTATTCATATTATATAGCGCCACTGATTCCACAGCGCTGTACAGAGAACTCATTCACATCAGTCCCTGCTCTATTGGAGCTTACAGTCTAAATTCCCCAACATACACACAGACACAGACTAGGGTCAATTTGATAGCAGCCAAATAACCTACTAGCATGTTTTTGGAGTGTGGTAGGAAACCTGATCACCCGGAGGAAACCCACGCAAACACAGGGAGAACATACAAACTCCACACAGATAAGGCCATGGTCGGGAATTGAACTCATGACCCCAGCGCTGTGAGGCAGAAGTGCTAACCACTAAGCCACCGTACAATTCATACCTCTCAATCTCAACATTTCTAATGGAAAAATGTGGACACTTGGCAAATGCTAGGATCCATGCATCCATCTGTCCCCATCCATATTTTCTATGTTTTCATTTGACAGCCCAATGCCCCTTTCACGTTATAAATGGGTCTTGCCAAAACTGAAAAATGCGTACTGCACTGTCAGTGCTATGAAAATGTCTGGTCATTTAATTGAACGCAGTGCATTAAATATGGCTGGTAATGTTTTTGGTTTTTTTTAGTTGTTTTTTTTTTGCCAAAACATGCCAAAGTTTCAACTTGTTTTTATGCTTCGAATACCATCCCCATAAGAAACAAATGTTTTTTTTAAAAAAATAATCCCAAAACATTGATTCTTCTTCCTCTTCCTTTTCCTCTTCCTCTTCCTCTTCTTCTTCTTCCTCTTCTTCTTCTTCCTCTTCTTCTTCTTCCTCTTCTTCTTCTTCCTCTTCTTCTTCTTCCTCTTCTTCTTCTTCCTCTTCTTCTTCCTCCTCTTCTTCTTCCTCCTCTTCTTCTTCTTCCTCTTCTTCTTCTTCTTCTTCTTCCTCTTCTTCCTCTTCTTCCTCTTCCTCTTCTTCTTCCTCTTCTTCCTCTTCTTCCTCTTCTTCCTCTTCTTCCGCCTCACAGCGCTGGGGTCATGAGTTCAATTCCCGACCATGGCCTTATCTGTGTGGAGTTTGTATGTTCTCCCTGTGTTTGCGTGGGTTTCCTCCCACACTCCAAAAACACACTGGTAGGTTAATTGGCTGCTATCAAAATTGACCCTAGTCTCTCTCTCTCTCTCTATGTCTATGTGTGTATGTTAGGGAATTTAGACTGTAAGCTCCAATGGGGCAGGAACTGATGTGAATGAGTTCTCTGTACAGCGCTGCGGAATCAGTGGCGCTATATAAATAGATGGTGATGATGTATTTATAATATAATGTTGTTTGATAAATGACCCTCTGTTTGTCCAAGCCCATATAACTAAATTGATGTTAGTATATCAGATGTCTGCCTTGATGTATAGAAGGGAACATTCTCTATAGAGATGATAGTGAGCTACTAAGCATGCATATGTGTTGGGATTTTGGACGTTTTTAGAAAACGTAAAAATGTATTGTTACAAACATAAATTATGTGGCTATTAAAAAGGCTGTTTGTTTGTTTGTTTTTTTTTGTTTTGATTTCAATTCTGGTGACCTTCATAAATTCCAGGGTTAAGCGAATATTCCTTACTCATTAACTTTTCAGATATTCACACTTGAGATGATGCTACACCCGTACTTGGCGTCGCTACCTGGCGATCTCTGAGTGCTGTTTCTGTGTAGCTAGTCAGCGCTGTCCGTAGTGTGTTCTGTTTTATTGTTTATGTTTGCCTTTTTCTTGAACTACAATTCCCAAGGCACCGTGGGGAAAACTATCTACTCATAGTAAAACATTTTTTGCTCTCCAACTTTTTTGCGTTCAAGCTTTGCTGGACGAGCCTGTAAATAAGTGCATCTGCTTAGTATCAGTGTCTAGGCATAATAGAAAAGCTGAAACAGAAATATCACAGATTATGGGGAACTGCTTCTGAGGCTTTTCTAAAACATCTTATTTCTGAATTATCCAATTTAAACAGACATGTGAAATGTATTAGATTGCTATACCAGTATTGGAAGCGCATATACTTATTTCATGTTTTCTTAATTTGCTATAGAAAATTGTACCCATAATACTGGGTTGGTCCTTTATCATCACTATGTGAAAAATATGTTGTGTACTGTAAATGTTCAAACACATACATCGTAGTATTCTAATGTGATACATTTTTACACATCACTCATTAGAGCATTCGATTAAAGGATAATCGGTGGAGGTTGATAAGTCAAACATAAATGCAAAATATTATTTTAAAGATAACTAACTGTGTTGGGGCAGGTACTCCAACGTAGCCGGTGCTTCGGGGAGACTTCCCTCACTCCTGCTCCCTGTATGAGAGAGGCTGTCTGGTCAGGGTTGAGGAGAGCACCCACTGAATGTGGTTGATTGTGGAAATTGCCTTTATATTTGAACTGATGGCAGTAAATAATGTGGCCCTATTGAGTTGTAGATTGCAGATATAGGCACTGTGAAAGTAAGAGCAAGTCACCTATTGATAAACCATAACGTGGGATGGTCATCGGACTAAGTCATACTGCAGTGATTGGATTGTTATAACTGTCACATTGGCCTTGGAGACCACAAAGCTGTTGAACACAACACGTAACCTCCAGGACCCTGTGCAGTGCTGCCAATTGCCCTCATACAACTCGCTCAAGTTCTGCTGCTCCATCACTGTGGTATTGTTGCTTTGGGTCATTGAACTGCTGTGCTGTTGGAGGACCCTGTTTGTTCTCCTGGCTAACTCTCTAACTGCAAATAGATAACAAAAAGGTTATCTGACCCTTGTCAAACACCTCCCCCCCGTAAATTGTGTGATTTTTATGCACTCCACACTCAAATCTTCATCCATTGTAGACAGACAGCAAGAATACAGGCAGAGGTCTTGATGAGGTCTGGGGATTATATGATTATCCATTGGATTACTACTGATTAATATGTCAAAGGAGGCACATATTATTGTTACCCCTTGTTCTAGGCATAGTTAGTGTTTATTTATTAAAATACTGTGTTTTAGTTTGATAGGGGCTTCTACTTTCTTTTATACAACCCACAGCACCAGTGGGACAGGTCACATTACCACCCAGTCCACACCACAGTAGGTGGACCAGGCTTCTCCCTCCCAACAAGGGTGAGATTAGCTCTGTTACTTCATCTCACACCAGAAAGCTCCTCTAGTGTGATGAGTGGTAAGGTGTGAAAGCAGTACTTATAATTGCCTCGTTATTTAGGCCACACTTATGGACATTGTGTATGTAAAATTAACCCAAAATTGCCTTGTGTGTGGGCTCCACCCACTACAAGAGATGACCAGGAATGAGTGATGCCCCCTGAAAGTTGGGTGGTGCCTGCTGTCTTTGTTCAGTCATTGGGCAACTGCATAATTAACTGAGCTGCCGACTCGTCAAAGCTATACAATTTTGCCACCCATGTATGTGTGCAGTAAATGTCCAGATCTCAGTGTGTTAAGAGGCGGTGAGGTATCTTTATTAAACATCTCTAGTGTAAGATATAGACAAAAAGTAAAGGCTTTATTAAATAGCTTGAGCCAAATAGCATAAATGTGTTGTAACAACTAGTTGCATATTGAACAGTCTAATGCAATGTAGCCTAATGAAAGCCAATATGCAATTGGTTATTGTGGGTTTCATTACATTTATGGCTATTTGCTCCATATTTTTTAATCTAACTTTTACTGTTTAACATGAGTGAGTTTCTTGCCCCTTTTTTGCTTCTGGTTAATTCATTATTCTGCATAATTCAATAGACAGTAGGCCTGGATTGCCTGGACATTGCCCATTGAAATGTGAACCTTGTGAAAGACGTTTCCTGATTGTGATTTAGATCTTTCATCATCTGCAGCTAATATAGTCTAATATAAATGATAGATATGTGTGTGTGTGTATGTATATATATATATATATATATATATATATATATGTATATGTAGATATAAAGTTAAATATGTCTGTATTTATTGTTGCATTATGCTGAGGCGCATATTCTCTGGATCGGTAATACTTTCATGGTGTAGAACGTGCAGCTGCTTTTTCTAGGCACAAAACAGACAACTACAAAATGTACTTCAGTAGTAAGGCTAGTCCCAAACACTTACACATGAATGTCCCTGATCCACCTATTAAACGGCAAGAGTCTGCAAATGCTGTATATTTGCAACTCAAAATATTGGGGCAAGATGTGCGCATTCGCAATGCAGCACATTTTATGTAATCTGCTAAATGCTGACGAGTAAATGCACTTGCATCCAAATAGAAATCGGTCCCTGAATTTTGGACATCTATCGCCAATCCAGTCCTCTTCTTTACAGACATGTCCAGTAACGATCTAAACCGTTAGGTATTATGCTCGTTTTAGACCCACACATACGCTTTGATACCGTGCCTAGTGCACAATATAACTGGCATTATCGCAACATACAAGGCCAACAACATGGGTCAAAAAGCTCAAACCGCAAAGTCGGCTACTCTCTCATATTTGCATCCAACAAATATTAGGTATTTCCAAGGAAAATGAAAGCCAATAACGAAGATTTATGAAGCTCTGGACGTTTATTGCCAATCCTTTCTCTCCTTATTAATGCAAGCTGGAGAAGTTTCATCTCTCTTCACAGTTTACATATATCTACTTCCAGTAAAGGGATGGATTGCATCCTTGACATTTTTGTTCGGTATAAACACATCAGTTATGCTAGGTATGATAAATGTTAATCATTTGCTTTTCTCTTCCCAACCTCACCTCGCTCTCTTCCCCAATCTAATCCACTCTCTCTCCTCACTTGTACCTTATTGGTGATGAATGACGCAGATACTAGGTGTTGTACCATTCAGCATTTGGAATGTTGCTTTGTGGATCTTTTTATCCCCGCAAGCAGATATTTCCAGAACTGTTGTAAAAACATCTCTATTTTAATCTCTGTAATTACTTAGAAGTCTAGATGGAAATTGAGATAATTTTATGTATTTTTTGCTATTCTGGCCAGACATCCAGGAAACCCCCATATCAATTTCTTTCTTCATTAGTAACTTGAGCTGACAATATTCACACCCACTCCCGTGAGCTTCAAGACTCCAGTAGTCAAGAGGAGTACTCTAAATTGTGTGAGAGAGAACGGGATAAAGCATCGCTGAGAGATTTATAATAGCCTACATGGAAGATCAGAAGCCCTTGATGAGACCTTGGGTGTAATACAAAGTCTGCTTTTTAAATCATTGGGTGCCATCTATATCAACACATTGGGCCTGATTCATTAAGGAAAGCAAGTCAAATGAGTAAGTTTTCTCCTGGACAAAACCATGTTCAATGGAAGGGGTGCATATTAGTTTATTATTTTGCACATAAGTTAAATACTGGCTGTTTTTTCATGTAGCACACACATACTTGATAGCTTTATCTGTACGCTGAAATTTAAAATTGATCTAGGACATGCCTTACCCCAACTATAAACCTGTCCCCACATTTTACATTGACCTCCCCCTCCAATGCAACATGGTTTTGCCAAGGTGCAAAGTTACTCATTTTCATTTTTTTTTTATTTACTTTCCTTAATGAATTGGACCTATTATGTTTATCCTGTCTTTATTTCAGAATCAATGTACTGGAATGGGATATTTTAATCTGAATCCCATTATCTAGAGTGTTTCATAAAGAAGAAAGTAAAAAGTAAAACGATCACTGCTTAGTGGGGATATTGTTGTACACTCAGACATAATCAGTGCTAAAGTCACTGTGAAGAGTGCTGCTAAACAATATATTGAGAAATGCAATGAGGAAAAAGATTGGTGTTGTTTTAAAATGTAATTAAGTACATTTTAGGCATGGTGTTGTTAATAGATCACTAACCTGCATTAAAGTTTTCTTGTGGTTGAAGACATCATTTTGGGTATCGGCCAATAAAGATGAAGAAGAAATCGAGCTCTGCGTGTTTGGTAAACAGTGTGTGTGTCAAATGAACTTAAACTGCTATCCAGCAAACTCTTAAGCTAGCCACACAAATACCGTCCATCCATCGCATCAGCCACCAATATGGACAAGCTTGTGGCAAATGAATTAAAAAGCGCTTGGCTTAAATCGATCACACTGCAGATTTGGCATTCCATTTCCAGATTTTGCGAAAAAAATATTAATACAATATCCATTAAATTTGTAATCTTTGAGTCGTTGTCATTCCTATTTACCAATTTCAACTTAGGTGTCAATAAGCAACAAATACAAATTAAATAATCTTGTTTTCCTATTCTGAACTTTATTTGTGTAAACTAAATACTGATTTAAGTGCTGATGTTCTTGCGAAAGCCAATCTATGAATTGCTAAAGCCAAGTCCTGCTACTGGAACAAAATGTTCTCAACTTTTCTTAGAGCTCACTAATGCTTGATGTATGGATTCTCTATGCTGGTTTAATGGAATTTTAATTTAAGATGACTACAAATGATTTGTCTTTCAGTATTTTGGAAGGTGTTTTTAAGTACTACACTCTTGCTGTGCAAAATGAAAGAACAGATTTGTCCATGTGATTGATGTTCCATTAAAACTTTTCTGAACATTTGTCTTACCTGAGTCTGCGTTATAGTTTTGCAGACATTCAGCTAGTACTGTGCATGTTTTACTTTAGGTATGCATTGCACCCTGGGGAATATTAACTCGTTTTGGCTAAAAAATAAAGAGCAATTCAAACAAAGGATATTCGGAGAGCACTCTGATTAATATAGCAGGTATAGGCTTGGAGCAAGCAATTTGCCCTTTGACAGATGCTTCAATATGCAAAAGGCCTCAACCCCTAGTAATTTACCCTTTAAATTAAACCAATTAATTTTGTTGCTAGGCATTATTTGTTTTCAATGCATCAGAATTTAATATCAATAACAGTAATAACAATCCATGCATCTGTAAATACTTCCAATTACACACATTGAATAACTATCTTTGAGAAGTAGGTTTGTGTGTCCACTCAGGAGTTTGCTATGTCGGAATCTATATATTATCTCTCCCTGCCCACCTAATGGACAATCTGCCCAAGATGTCCAATTGGCAACAGTATAAACCATCAGATCTCCTCTGTTTTCAACGTATGGGAAAGTGAATCTACTTTATCCAGCTTTTCATCCATTTCTTTATGAGACCATTGTCTTTGTTTGCTACAGTTAGAACAGTTACTTATTTCATTTTGAAGTGTTTTTATTCTCTATGTGGGTTATGTTTTTATGTTTCATTTCCTTAATTATCTGATTGTCTTCTCAATACTTTTGGTTGGTCATTTACTAAAACTGTGTAGATTATGGTATTTGCTACAATCCCTTTAATTCTAAAAATGTTGCATCTTTCTAACGTTGTTAATCACAGAGGTTATGTTTAATAATTTTGGCAATACAGTAGCTTGCTTTTGGTAATTTTTATTTCACTTTTAGTTGTGTCGGTGACCTACAACCAGTTACATAGTCATTTCCTGACTGTATATCACCGATTACAAAGAAAGGCTGTAATCTAGGAGGAATCCATATAGCTCGTACACGGTGTATTTCAGTAAAGGTCAGTGGCCAGCTACATGTGTGTGCCGTCCAGCTGTATCTTGCTGTAAAGCTCAGGGTGCAGAATATGTATCTAAGCAGAAGGTAACATGTTGCTCTGTATATTTAAATATTTGATACATTAAGGCTCTTCGATACTGTCATATTCTGCTGCATTCTTGAAACCCAGAATGCAACTTGTTTCCGCTGTTTTAAATGTACTATTTACAGTTCTGCTGGGACTTATAGTTCAATGTCAGGAGACTCAGAGGGTGTGGAAGTTTGGTGAATTTAGAATTGCACTGTAGTGAAAGGTACTAGAGCTGTTGTACTGTTTGTTTCAGTCAGTGTTGCATTCCGACAAGAAGTTATGGGGGGACTTTAATGGAACGCATGTTGTCTATGTATATATCCCTGTCTGAAATATGTCCCCTAAATATATCTATCCTGGCCAGAGCGATATACTCCCAATTCATCTATTGTGGCCTAAGCTAATATATATCTATTTATATCTATCCTGGCCTAAGCTGTAGCTGCCCAATGTACTGTATCTTTCCCAGCCTGAGTTATAGCTCCCAGATATATCTTTAGAGGCCTGATCCTCCCAACTTATCTCTCCTAGCATAAGCTATATCTTCCATCATTTCTACCCAACCTGTGTTATGTCCAATATGTATACTGGGCTTGGGTAAATATAACAATATATCCCAGCAAGGTGTCTAACTGATGTCCCACTGATTGTTCATAAGGGCTAAAGCTGGGTACACACTACAGAAAATTACTACAAATGCGATTTCTGTATTGATTTTACCAACGACTGAAAGTCCCAATGAGCACGCAGATTTATGTGTGCGCACCAACACGATTTACTGTGCTCTTCATCTGTCATAACCGTTGACTGAAAAGATGGTGACTCTGTACACTCCATAGAGATCTGTCTACACTGCTGGTCGTGAGTGCAATTTCGGACCTAACAGCCGTTTATCGTGTGCTTGGCACAATAGTTGGTTGAAAAACCTGTGGTGTACCCAGCTTAGTGTCAGGTATTGTTTACCTGACTCCTGTGAAATGAAGACAAGTGAGCAGTAGAGCAGCTTAAGCATTGCTCAACCTTCATATTGCCGTGCATGATATGAACATTGCCCCTCTAGCTTGTGATTGGCCACTGCCAGTGACCAACCAGAAACCAGTGGTACAACCGTCATGAAAAGGAAGTTATATAGTCAGTTGCGGTATTTGGGTGAGTACTTTCTCCCATATGTCTGTGTATTATTGCTGGGATCCCTGAGACACATTATTATTAGACACTTCTATTACTGCTCAATTAGTGAGCAGTGGTGTAGTACAGTGTGTCTTTTTGTCAAATGTCTTCTTTATAAATTACTCTATGTTCTATATGGGTATAGAAATCTGTGCCTTCTAATTTTACAGTAGAGCAGTAGAATGTACGTTACTTATGTAATTTGGGGGAAAGAAAATAACATAGGGTTGTTTTTAATTATTTTAAATTATTGCGCCTTAAAACCTCCATTTCATAAAAATAATTTCTAATTTTTGCTACAAATGTCTTGATAATTATACTATGATATTACAGTTTATTATTATTATCAATTGTCTTCAAAGAGCTACGAAATTCTTCAGTGTTGTACATTGGGGAAATAGACGATAGTACATCAAACTAGAGGTCTGATAAACAAAATACAGAACGGTCAAGAAGCATAGATGCAATAATAAACATAATTCATTATACAAGGACGCCCAGGTGAATGAGGTTGGAGAGAACAAGGAGACACCAGGAGAGAGGGGCCTTCATTGTGAAGACTTAGAATCTAATGGATACGTGCAGTTTGATGATGCCTACTGACCCTGGAGCAGAGAAGCATGGTCTGCGGGGTGTGAATAGACCAAACAAAAGCTGATGTTGTAGCCACACAGGTTGAGATTTCAGAAATCCAGTAGATAAGTGGTCAACTAATTATATCACAAGGAGACTAGTTATTTAACCTCACAAACCACAGTCCAAATTTTCCCAGGACAAACCTGTATTTTTAGGCAAAGGGGCTGTTCTCAACCAAAATTAGTGTGGTTTGGACAGTTACAGTTTTGGTGGATCAGGGCTTAGGCAATTTTATCCCTAATTTTCATTGACAAGGAATGACAAGTATGATAAAATAAGATGGTCGTTGGCTGCCCAATTTTACCAACAGACTCTATTATTTGTATAGCTCAGTGGATTCCAAACTTTTTCAGTTCAAAGCACCCCTAAGCCCATACACGTGGTTGTTCTAACTTGGACATGAAAAATCTAAGTACTCAATCCTCACTCTGCATACTGTAATGGACTGAAGCTTACAAAAGGAAAATCAAGAGGCACAAAGTTTTGCTCTTATTCACTGAACACCGCAGTACATAGGTCTTACTTCACACTCATGGGAAATTTACGAACACTTGTTGCATAGAGAAAAAGGTGCTGTAACCGTAGCAACCAAACTTTTACTTTAGTTTTCTAAATTGCACTAGTAAATTGACACATAGGGGATACTTATCAATATATTTCCCATCACACCGTATTGCAGTGGTAAAAAAAAATCTCCTTTTGCCCGTCATTCGTCAAAAATGATTGGCGATGCAGGCGGCCAGGAGCGGTAAGAATTAGTTTAGATCTTATCCTTGGGCCAGTTTACTGAGTTGTGCGCATATCTTAATATAGTTTAAAATATATTTAATTTTTTTTTTTTTTTTTTAAAAATCATAAGAGAGTAAATAATGTTTTAATGATTTTGTTATGTTGTTGCCATTGTCATATGGCGAAAGCAGAGCAGGTATAACAGCAGTACCATTATTCTTGTTACATCGGCATGTAGAAACCTTCCTCTGTAAAACTTACCGCAAGCGGGGTTATCACACTTGAGGGTCGTTGTCACTTGGCCAGATACACCCAACTACCTGTCACTGGCAAGAGGGCTCTTTGCTCTTAAATAGGACCCTTATTCTGAGCGGTTTCTATGTATTATCCTTTCTCGTTTCATAAATGTCTGATTTGTTAGTGATGCATTTAAGATGCTTCTTATGAGTATGGCATCTGCATGCGAGAATTTATTTAGTCATATTTATTAATATGAAGCCTCAGTAATTTTGCCAATTCTCAACTCCTCTATAGCCTTCCTGCCCAGTGTAAGCCGTCATTGTGTGGGCTGAGCAAACATTCATTAGAATGCAGCCGATCACTTTACTAGGTGACCTCAGTGAGCTACGACATTTATGAATTGTCAGTTAATACGTTGCATTGTCAAAGCTATTCTGCTCACAACGACCTCTGCCTTCACTATGCATAGGCAACAGGTGAGCTTTAATCATGTCAAACATCAATACTTACTAATATATAACAAGGTAGGTGCATACAGCTTTCCCTTTAAATTCTAATGTCATTTAAATAATTCTATTTATAGTTGCCGTTATTGTGTGTTCTATTGGTTATATATTGGACAATCGGTAAACCTGCATCATTTTACAGATAAAGTTCCTGGCAGTCTTTTAACTTCTCAACCCCCTTAGGAGACTCCACAGCTTCACACAAACATAAGTCAAATACATTATGAATTTCCCTAGGAGAATCAACAAGTTTTCCAGCTGTTTGGATACTTTGTCTAAATCCTGCCCAGTTCTGTTCTCCCAGCACTGTTCTGGGCTTCAGCAACTTGACTTTTCATTGCTTCACTGCTCTATTTCATAGTCTGTGCCAAATTTTGGATGTTGTGTGTGTTTGTTGTTGTTGTGTTGTTGTGCAAGGTTTGAACTCTTATCATCTGGGAAAAAGTGATCTATAAGAGCAGGAAAAATAGACCGCTCTGATTCTGCATCATTTCATACCAGTGTCAACTAAAGCGTGTTTTAAATCCTCTGCAAGGCGTTTTAGTACCATTAACCGGATAATGTTTTCTGCGGTTGTTTCCGTTAATGGTACGTTGTGAGAATAGCTGTTGAAACATCGAAAGCGGTTGCTTGCTTAGATTGTGACGGTTCAATTTATGTTGAGCGACTGCTATGCTAAGGTTTATGGGCCATTTTGCGTTAAATACTTGAACAGACACTGAAAAAAAAAGTACTTTATCCAAGCCACAAAGAAGACACTTATAATGACTTCAACATGATCCCAAGGGGTGCTCGAACCTTGTCTGAGATGTTTGTACAGGTTTTTTTGTTCTTGGTGATGGTCCCCAAAATGTAAACTATAAGGTTCTTGCCTGGAATTTTGATGATTTTAGTTAGTACACATTTTCTTTTAGACAAATATTAAATGTGGTAAAGGGCTACAGCATTTATTTGTTTTACAAATATTCCTTGAAGCATTACCAAAACAAAACATTTATAAAAGCCACAGATCTGACTATTTTAGCTATATCACTAATTTGGTATATGATGTGTAAAAAGATGCATAATGGGCCAGTTAGTGCCAAATACTGGCAAATAGACCCGGCAGTGGGCACAGTAAAAGAGTCCCCAAATATCTGGCTGGGGCGCGTGTGTATGTATGTGTATATATGTATGTATGTGTATATATATATATATATATATGTAAGTATGTGTGTGTATATGTATGTATGTATGTGTGTGTGTGTATATACATATATATATATATATATATATATATATATATATATATATATGTGTGTGTATATGCATGTCTCATGTCTCTCTCTGATTCCTAATAAACGGACTGGCAGCAGCTTTCGGTTTCTTGGTTCAGCCGGCAAAATTACTGCCTCCCCTATGTGTACATGATGGGTGCACTACATTGGGGGCTCCTCTGTAGTATTCTTTTTGGGGTTTTTTATTGAGTGTAGTGCAGTATTTTATTCTGCATGCTTCTTTAGAGTCAGCTTCATGTATGGCTGCCAGTGAGGTTTATCTTTGTGCTACATATGACTGACCATAGGCTAACACTGCGAAAAAATCCTCAAATTGGCAGCCAGGTAAAGCACAATATATGGCAATGAAATGAGCTTTGTGTAATAAGTATGGGTGGCAACCTTTATGTAATGAATCACTGGCAATGGGAGGATTTATGTGCTACATATGGCTGGCAACGTGAGTGTTTCCTGTGTGAAATAATACTGTCAATAGGAGTATGTGTAATATATGGGCATTTGTGTGATACATGAATGTCAGCAGGGTTTACCTCTGTTTGTTATAGTACTGGCAATAGGGTTCATCTTTCTTATGACTGGTAATGGGATTTATCACTGTGCAATACCTGATGGCAATGGAGTTTATCTCTACCTGTGACTGCCAATAGAATGATTTTGCAGTTTGTTTGGGTAACAATGGGGTATATCTGTTTAGTGTGTGACTGGCACTGGGAGGATCCTGTATTAATGGACAGTTCTGTGGCACAATGGTTAGCATTGCTGACTCACAATATTGGGGCCATGAGCTGGATTTGGACCAGGGCCCTATCTGTTTGGAGTTTGTATGTTTTCTCCGTATCTGCGTGGATTACCTCTGGGTACTCTGGTTTCCTCCCACACTCCAAAAATATACTAATAGGTTAATTGGCTTCTGACAAAGAGGTTAGACTGTAAGTTCCAATCAGGGACTGATGTGAATGATTAAATATTCTCTATACAACATGGCGTAATAAGGTAGTGCTATATAAGCAATATTATTATTATTATTATTATTATTATTATTATTATTATTATTATTATTATTAAGCAACCATGCAAATATATTCCCATTTGGCATATCCTAGTACTTTATAAATGTCTCGGAATAAACATTTTTTTTATTATTTTTATTTTTTTAGACGTTCTAGAGCTTTTTATTTCAAACCTATTTTATTTATTTCTTGGTTTGTTTGCAAGGGCATAGCATATCATTAAAGCATTAAACTCATGTAAGCGTAACAATTTTTATTTTAGAGGGACTGGAGTTTTTGTAGAGTGATTTATATATTTGTACTTAGTTTGATTTTGGTTTTTTTAAATGGTCTTCTTCATGCTGTGTGTTCCAGTGAGCAGTTGGATGTCGGCTAAAGATGTTAAATCAATCACGAATTAAAGTTCCAACTCTAGAGACATGATGGTTAGCAGATCATCTTTATTGGTTCATGTTCATCTTAAGTACATGGTTTCAAGATGAATTAGGACATTGTCTTCCAATTTGTATGGATTAAATAAGAATCTGTGGTCTTGATTTTCTTCTTTATTATTTAATGCAATATATTAATATCTTAATTGAAAACCAGAACATATTTTGCTAGTTATTGCATTATTTTATTTTTTTAACCATCCAGATTAAATTTAATCAATTCTTCCTACAGGACAGTTTGCTTTTTCCATTTCTCTCCCTTTAAATAATATTAAAAAAAAACGTATCCAATTAACACACATCACTTCACTCTTAACTGGATCATACAGAAAAGTTTGAAATCTCCTTTGCATTTTCCAACACCGTATAACTCTGGTTTTGAAACTTAGGTATCCAATTGGAATAGTTATATTAAATAAACCTATTTTAGATTACTACTTTAATTTTCAATTTGCACTGTGTATCCAGCCCATGAAGGGGTGTTTTAAGATATATTTGGGCCCCTATAGGATGGAAGGGCTGGTACGTTTTGGTCCGGGAAATACAAGTAAGTGGCCCAGGCTCGTCAAGCAACACTCTGTTACCAAAAATAGATGCAGACAAAACCCTGTGGGCTTGGATTGTCTAATGTTGGTATGGTTTTACACAACCATTGACATGTATGGAAAATTGTTATTTTAAGAGTTATATACAGAAACTGCAGGATTCAATGCTGAGCATTCTAGTGTCCTTAGTACGATGCAGGGATCATTCTAATGTCCCCTGTACGATGCGGGGAGCATTTTAGTGTCCTCTGTACGATGCGAGGAGCATTCTAGTGTCCTCTGTACGATGCGGGGAGCATTCTAGTGTCCCCTGTACGCTGCGGGGAGCATTCTAGTGTCCTCTGTACGATGCGGGGAGCATTCTAGTGTCCTCAGTACGATGCGGGGAGCATTCTAGTGTCCTCAGTACGATGCGGGGAGCATTCTAGTGTCCTCTCTACGATGCGGGAAGCATTTTAGTGTCCTTAGTACAATGTGGGGAGCATTCTAATGTCTCCTGTATGATGTGGATCATTCTAATGCCCCCTGTATGATGTGGATCATTCTAATGCCCCCTGTATAATGCGGGGAGCATTCTAATGCCCCATGTACGATGCGGGGGGCATTCTAATGTCCCCTGTACGATGCGGGGGTCATTCTAATGTTTCCTGTACGGTGCAGGGAGCATTCTAATGTCCCCTGTACGATGCAGGGATCATTTTCGTGTCCTCTCTACGATGCTGAGAGCATTTTAGTGTCCTGTGTACAGTGCGGGGAGCATTCTAGTGCCCTGTGTATGGTGCGGGGAGCATTCTAGTGCCCTTGGTATGATGCGCGGAGCATTCTAGTGCCCTTGGTATGATGCACAGAGCATTTTAGTGCCCTCTGTACGGTGCGGGGAGCATTTTAGTGCCCCCTGTACGGTGCGGGGAGCATTTTAGGGCCCCCTGTGCGGTGCTGGGAGCATTTTAGTGCCCTCTATACTTTACACAGTAACCGGTATGCAATATGAAGACCATCCTGGTGACCACTATACAGTGCTGAACCCTAGCAACAAAAATAGATTACTTATCCGTCCTGCTGCTGGAATGGTGGCTGTGACCCAGCAATCATACACTTTGGCGGAAGCTGTCTACTCCTCAGTTAAAAATTCAATAATCAGCCTGTAACAACCCGGGTGGAAATTGACACCTTTACCATCCCACCTCTGCCGGTACCATTTGTAAAGCCCAAGAAGCAACTATTCCAAAAAAAACAATTCTCAAGAAAGAAATACAAGACTAATAAATATTTGTTGCAAATTATCCTGTGATAAGGTGAAAATTATTTCCTGTCTTCTGTTTTTTTTTTTATTTGTTGTTTTGTGATAACTTCTGAAGGACACTCTTGAAGACCAACATCTTATCTTTATAATATCTATTTGCAGCATAGGAACCAGTCACTAACTCCTTCCTAGCTGCTCGGACATAGTTGGACAGTCATTGGAAATTTTTACTCTACTTTTACTCTAGGGGTTAATTCTTACAATGCATTGTCAGACCCATCAGGTGGCAAAGTTCTATGTGCCACTGGGCAACAATCCCACACCTCCCATTTCGTTAAGCATTACGGCATACAGGCAAGACCCAAAGCGAGATAGACCAGCAAGCCCTACACCCCTCCATTATAATAGTTTGGTATTCTCTAGCATAAACTATGTGAATAAGGGTTTCAAAGTGACTTCCAGTGAGTATTGGTGACTTATGCTTGACTACTTTGAGGGAGAAAGTATCTGATCTGGCATAGTGGCTCTTAGCTAAGTACTTGTGCAGTGTTTTATTTTGTGCATTGATATGGAACAGGGAAGATGAGGCGGGTTTGAGAAATTAACTTGCAGTCTCCCAGACTATGTAAATGCTTGCTCTGAATGAGCTGCTGCAACAGGCATGTCAACTGTTGTAACTTCTCACTTAATATACCCACTTTTATTTGGCTATTTATCACACATGTGATTATTGAGCTAGCCAACTGGACCTTTCAACTAAAATTAAGATTGAATATGGAAGATTTTCTAAATGTAAAAATAATCTGGCAACATATGAACTTCTGCAGCTGCTCGACATACATGTAGGTGGCCTATTTGAATGAGAAGTGGGTGGCCGAATCACTTCCAGCACAACTTCCAACAGCGGTCAACTGTGGTCGCCTCCAACCATATTGCTCAGTAATGATCTGATCAATATTATGCATCATGGTGGATTTCTGCGATGTTAGGCTAATTGCTTGGAATATTGGAGCCTGTGTGGTCTAGGTTAACGCGGTTATGAAATAAAATTATACATGTATGTATATTATATATGTGTGTATATTATATATATATATGTGTGTGTGTGTGTGTGTGTATATGTATATATATATATATATATATATATATATATATATATATATATATAAGTTAACCCGTGCATGATACTCATGCATTCTAATCAAATCAAGCTACTTAAGGTGTTAAAAAGATTTTTGTCATGCATTTGGGCCATAGCCCAGGCCTCAACCACCAACCACTCCCCACTGTCACCCCCGGCAACCACCAACCACTCCCAACTGTCACTTCTCTTTCAAGAAATATATATATATTTTAAATCTTTATAAACACTTTTACCAATTAACAAATTAAATTAACAAATTAAAAACATCTTAGTATACCAAATTTCAGCCCTTTCTGAATTTTTTTTTCCACACAAACTAAGAATTTAGTAGGTCAGTGTATAACTCTGCCCAGCAGGTGGCGCTGCAGCTTGGTTTTATTTTTTCCACACACAGACAGACTAACACACGCCACTAGACATTTATATTATAGATATATATATATATATGTGTGTGTGTGTGTGTGTATATATATATATATATATATATATATATATATATATATATATATATATATATATATATATATATATATGTTTATTTACCCCTTAAATACGTTGTTGTAGTTCAATGTAAAGTTTTTCATTATATCTTCTTCCATTGGGTGTCGCTGTTCTTTTGCTGTTTGAATATGTTTAACTTGGTAGGTAGGTCAAAAATGCAAACCTGAAACCGCTGACTTGTGTAGCTGGACGCACCAAACAGCTTCCCCCACAGTTATTGCTGAACGGAGGTACAATATAAACTACTCAAATTATATATTATAATTTTGTTAGTGATTTCAGTGATAATATACTGAAACCTTAAATGTTATGCAAGTCAGCAGTAGCAGAATTAAAAAAAAGTTATTTTAAATCTATGCTATAAATGGGGTTTGATATAAAATGGAAATAAAAGCAACATTTTTACATTTTAAAAAAATATGATTGTATTATGTTCAGTGTTTTGTTATTTTAGACCTAGTCCAGTGAGAAAAAAAAATGACATTTGTAATTAAGAAAGTTATAATCTTGACAAGTTCCTGACCTGAAAATCGTTTCCAGTTCTGATGTAGAGCTTATGGTCTGTATAACCACGTATGTCTGGAAATCCTAAGATAGACATAATATTCTGTACGATCCACAGACACACATGGAGGTACATCTTAAGAACGTTTGCTGTGCTGCTCAGGTGACCGGACAGTGTTGGCCCCCCAGCAGTAATTGGGTGGGAGGCTGTACTGCAGTAAAGGCGTTTGCTTGTGACTATCCAGAAACTGCATTGTGTAAAAATATAGCTGCCTTTTATAGTCCATGCTAAATAAAGAGTGTGAAAACAATTGCACTTCTTCTTCCTTTCCGTGTTTGTTTTCATTTGCATGACTGCAAAACTCATTTATTTGCTTATCGATGTATGTTAAAATAATCTGCATGGTAATCACCACTCGCTGGGCCTGTGTTATGAAGACATAATTTAGATGGGAATGTAGATAGCATTACAGCATTGCATTCTTGCATAAAATAGTTTTTCTCTGAATTGTCAAGGATGGGTTAAAATGCATAGAAAATAATTTTTACTAGAATAACTCTTCTGTGCAAAGAGGAGGGGTCAGTAATCCCATGCAAAACAGAAGGCATTTCCATGTGCTACAAGTATTAATACCCAGCCGGCAAGGTTATGTGTCTAGTGTTAGAAAGTGCTTACTGTGACATGATTAACTTGTTCAGTAAGTTGCAGTTCAAAAAATGTGCACAAGGAAACTTTATTGACATAACAGAATATAATTTGAGACACTGCATCACTGGTACATACCGCCCAGCATTTAGGTAGCCAGCATAAGGATAGGGGCGTGGCCATGTCCCAGTGGTGGATGGTCACACCCAGCGGCATGCCAAGTGCTTTTGAATGGCTAGGCTGTCCCGTATTGTCCTATCCATCTCTCCAAACACTGTCATTGTGTGCAAAGCTGTCCCGATCGGGATGGTGGGACAAAGCTTTCAAATTGGGTACTCTCTTGTCTAAATTGGGACAGTTGAGAGGTATGCTGGTATAATAGTGTAAATGCACCCATCTCTCACACACAAAAGAGGCGGCCATTTTGTCAGCTGAACCGTCAATGAGGCATGGCTAAGTCTCCCATCATTTTGTATTGATAAACGGGAACATTCCTGTGACCTAAAGTTAACTCACGCCATCCAGTCAACCCCATAATTATTTTTGCCTATTAAATAAGCTAAAACCTTAATATTGGAAAACTTAAGACTTTGCCAGTTAAGACTTTGGTGGGTTTGATGTACTTTGTGCCTCGGCAATGTCAATAGTGAATTTTATGTTCGTTTAGACCATAAAACAGCCGCCTATCCTGTGTGTGGACGATGGGTCCAGTTTTTCAATTTCATGTGAAAAGTGGGATAGGGGACATTTTGCTAAATACTGGGCATTAAGCCAAAACAACTGGAGGTCACAACTTTCTCTGAGTTATGAAAGACAGATGCTGGAAAGAAAAACTAAGTATCTGTCTACAAATAAAGGTATCACTCTGCTATGGTTTTTGCAGATCTTCCATCATTTATGCCACTTCATTTTCATATAGATTAACATAACTATTTCTAGATATGTAAAAGCTGTTTCTTATTTGCATTGTAAGAAAAAAAAACATAGTAGCGCCATAGCAAGATACGTAGAGATATTGCATGGAGTCCTGTGATCATGTGACTGAATGATCACAGATGAGTCGTCCTGGTTTTGCAGTAAGATGTACGCACCTCAGTATAGCTCTAATAATACATTGAATTACACAGAAGACAGTGAAAGTGCCGCTTCAGCCACATTTCCACATTCCATGCACAGTTTTATTTTTTTAAAAAGTCAAACGTATTGTACATGTAAATTTAAGAGCACTAATTTGGTGAAAGGGACAACAAAACTGGGACAACTATATGGCCTTTTTATAATAGGGAGCAAACATGTTCTTCTGACGAAAAACGGGTCTGTTGACTGGAGAAAATGCTTTTCCCTATTTATCAAGGTGTTACCACCGGCGGTTTTGCGGAGTGTCTCCCGGCATGATACATGGTATATATAACGCCATATGTCATCTCGGGATGGCCATAGCCGTGGATATCGATTGGGGAAAAATGCTTTATTTATATAGTGTCTTTTTTTTGGTGAAAGTGGAACTGGAAGTCCAGACGTTGGATGCTATTACGCATGTGTGATCTGACAAGCTGGCTCACGCATACACTTATGTCCCCGGGTGATGCTGTAAGTGCAGCCTTACCACTGCCAGCCATTATCGCAGGGCAGCGGAGTATCATTCAGCTGCTCCAGCAATAATTTAATGGTAAATTGCAGTGAAAATAGATTTTGTTTATGTTTATTTCAGTTTTCTGCCAAAAGAGAGCCCATAAGTTTAAATGGGTATTCTTTCGAATAAAAAACAAAAACAAAAAATTATTACTGGTATAACCCGCACATGGCTGAAGTGTAAAAATCAGTCTACCGGTTTAGGTGTTATATGCAGAAATTGTGGTCACAGATTTTCTCACACAAATAATCACATTTTTGACCATCAGTCTTCTTTTGACAGTGGAGGATATTTAAGAAGCCCCATGTGCAGGCCTAGCCTCCTCTCTTCAGTTTCATTTTGCAGTTGTCAGTGCATAAAAACTGGGCATTTCCCAGGAGTAAGTATTTGAAACCTTGTTCTGTCCCTGGAAGTTGGGGATAATTGGCGACTATGCAGGTGGCATCTTCTGATCCAGAGATTACTGCTGTATATTGCATTTTGCAGAGGGTCGGATTAACATTAAATTTATTAATGTACCCGGAGGAGGGATGGGCTTATCATGACAGGTATAGAATCATACGCCATGCCCCCAGACCAGCTCTATTAATTGCTTTCACGTTCCTGCCTCTGCTTGCCAAAATCTGCCGGATGACTCCTATGGTGATCACATATATCGAATTTGTACTTGTGTGACCTTCATGGGGTGTATATGAGTCGTCGTCATATCAAATATAAGTTCTTCTTATTAATACACGGACCTGTAATATCGCTCCAGGCCTCAGAGGGTAAATAGGAGTGACCTAATGCAGCTGTCCATGCAGTAGGACCCCACCTCCCTGTCTTTCTCACAATACAGATTTGGAAGGGTCATTTGAAGCTATTTCACTTTTTCTTTTAACCCATTAAACCTTAACGCGCTTAGCTAAAACGCTGCGTCATTTTCCGTCCTAAAATTATCTTTTATTGTTTATCGTTGCAACCAGTGGAGTTGACTACTTTTTTTTTTATTTTTGTTTTGTTTCTACCCAAGATATGATGAACTGAAATGCCATCATCTAATAGAATTGTATCGCTCGCTGCCAGTTTCCACTTTGCATGTTGTCCGGCCACTTCTTACCGTGCTGAACAGTACTTTTAACAGCTGGCTTTTTTGGAATGCCTGGTGGATACTGATACATTTGTGTGTCTGTTTTTATCTGTAGATTATAAACACAATGGCTTAATTGAGCTTAGATATGACAATTATTTTCACACGTTGTGGAGTTTACTTGGTGCACCCAGCTGTCATATATTATTGTCAGAAAGAATCTCTCCAGGGGCTGGAATCATATTCTGCAAGTGCTTATTCTCTCATCCACTGAAAACTGTGCCTAGTTTCTTACCTCCAGTATGCACATCTGTATCTAATCTCCAGAAAGCACAGTCCACCCATGCCTCAACTTTTGAAATCTTTAAATACTCCCATAGGTGTAGAAATTCCGGGATAGAAATAATGCAATGTTTTGGTTCGAAATGTCTTATATCAAAGGGTGTAAGGAGTAAATTTTGTGTTTTCAATATGCCCATTATACTTGACTGAAGAATCATCATCATGAACATTTATTTATATAGCGCCAGCAAATTCCGTAGCGCTTTAAAATTGGGATCAAACACCGTAATAAGACAATACTGGGTAATACAGACAGAGAGGTAAGAGGGTCCTGCTTGAAAGCTTACAATCTATGGGATCAATTTAATACATTTTAATTATGTAATAGATGCTGTAATATTTAATTTAATGTTCCCTTTTTGTCTCCTCTGCTTGTCTAATATGTATATGTGTGGGCGTGAATATTGAAGATATATAAATATGTATTGGTAATGAAATATTGTTCTTGTTTGGCATGCGTAATTTAAGGTGATTCCTCTCCTACTAAGAACAAGTGGAACCGATCCTGTAGATTTCCCTCAGAACTCATAAGACCAAGGGCTAGATTTACTAAGCTGCGGGTTTGAAAAAGTGGGGATGTTGCCTATAGCAACCAATCAGATTTTAGCTATCATTTTGTAGAAGGTACTAAATAAATGAAAGCTAGAATCTGATTGGTTGCTATAGGCAACATCCCCACTTTTTCAAACCCGCAGCTTAGTAAATCTAGCCCCAAGTGTAACTTGATGTGATTAATGATTAAGAGGAAAAATAAATATTGCCCATACATGGGAGTTTGTCCCCACAGGTTCAACCTTCAATACCCCTTTTTATGGCATATAAGAAGTAACAAACCTGGTACTGCCTTTCCTTACTAAAAGGAAAAAAAATTAGCTAAACAGTTAAAAGCAAACAGTTCACTTTCAGATCCACATCATACAAAAATAAATATACCCATGGGGGTACATGTATCCAAATATCTTTGTTGATTATTTATTACAGGTTTCTTAATATCTGGACAATTTTGGCTTGGTAGAAGATTTAAAGTATATGTGGTAATGTTTATATAGTACCAATTTTAAAGGAAATATTTTTTTTTAAGTGTTTCTTGATGGTTTCCTAATAGGTAAGGAATTAAAAATAAGGTTCTTTTTTTTTTGGTGGTGGGGGGTTGGCATATACTTATAAGTATGTCATCCATACTAAGCTGGAAGCCACTTGTTGATTCTCAATACCTAAACGCCTCCCATTTCTATACATTATTATTTGCAATGGGTATTGTTCTAGGGTAACATGTGTCTAGTACATGGGGACTGTACACGCCAGTCACAGATATATGTATGTATCAGTAAATGTGTCTAGTACATGGGGACTGTACACGCCAGTCACAGATATATGTATGTATCAGTAAATGTGCGTAGTACATGGGGACTGCACAAAGTTGATGTGTTGGATGCAGGAAAAATGGGCAAGTATAATGATCTCAGTGACTTTGACAAGGGCCAGATGGTAATGGCTAGATGACTGGATCTGAGCATCTCCAAAACGGCAGGTCTAGTGGGGTGTTCCTGGTACGCAGTGGTTAGTACCTACCAAAAATGGTCCAAGGAAGTACAAGCGGTGACAGGGTGATGGGCGCCCGAGGCTTTGATGCGCGTGGGGAGTGAAGGCTAGTCCGTCAGGTCCAAGTCCAAAGAAGAACTACTGTAGCACAAATTTCTGAAAATTTGATGCTGGCTATGATAGAAAGGTGTCACAACAAACAGAAGCTTGCTGCAAACAATGGGTACGTGACCACCTGAACTGGACCATGGAGCAACAGAAGACGGTGGCCTGGTCTGGTGAATTAAATTTTCTTTTACATCGCTTGGCCGGCCGGGTGTATGTGCGTCATTTACCTGGGGAAGAGAATGGCACCAGAATGCACTAAGGCAAGAATGCAAGCCGGCATAGGCAGTGTGATGCTCTGGGCAATGTTCTGCTGGGAAATCTTGGGCTCTGACATATGGATGTTACTTTGACACGTACCACCTACATAAACATTTTTGCACACCAAGTACACCCCTTCATGGGAACAGTATTCCCTAATGGCAGGGGCTTCTTTCTGCAGGATAATGTGCCCTCCCACACTGCAAAAATTGTTCAGGAATGGTTCGATGAACATGACAACATGTTCAAAGTGTTGACTTGACCTCTAAATTCTACAGATCTCAATCTGATCAAGCATCTGTGGGATGTGCTGGAGAAACAAGTCCAAACCATGGAGGCCACACCTCGCAACTTACAGGACTTAATGAATGTGCTACTAATGTCTTGGTGCCAGATACCACAGGTCACTTTCAGAGGTCTTTTGGAGTCCATGCCTCGACAGCTCAGAACAGTTTTGGCGGTAGAGCTGTAGGCATGCCTACACAATAATAGACAGGCTTTTTTTAATGTTACAGCTGGTTGGTGTATGTGTGTGTATATAATGTATAATATATACACACACACACACCGTGCCACACCTTTCCTGCATAGGGACTGCGAGATCCTAAGATTCTATAGGGGTATACAGATGAAAGACATCTGTGTAACAAAGTATAAGGTATTCGCTTACATTGTGGAGGTGGTTTGGATGTATTTTTCTTTTACAGCAGACTGGGTGCATCTGCGGTGAGACTGATCTAACAGAGCACCTGATGAAACCTGGAAGTGTCACCTGTCAATCTAGCTAGGGTGTAGGAGGACTGTAAAGTATTTAAACCCACATTGTGCGACCGTTGCCAGATAATGACCAGTGTTTAGACAGAAGGACTATGTCTAGTCAGAATTAGGGCTCCTTGTGTCATCCTGACAGGAAGTGTGCTGTTGTATCTGTGATGTAAACAATAAAAGCACAGTTTTTTCAGCAAAAAGCTGTTCAATATAACACATCATGGGGTTATAGTGCGAGGCCTAACTCGTGCGGACAGCAAAAGATGTTCTTGGCATCTCCTGCCTAACAGTAAATTGTCCCTGAAATATTTTTTTTATTTTTTTTTTATTATTGTTGGCATCCATGAGTGATGTCACCAATTTCTCGTGAATTGATTGGCTGCATTCTGTTGTATATAAGTAATTGCACTGTGCAGTTCATCAATATTGAAAATGAGTCAAATATGGAAATCTTAAAAACTGGGACTTTTGCCGAAACTTAGTTGGCATCTATGTATCACTGTGGCATGAGACACATTGTACCTCATTGCTTAGTGATGTCACCAGGTCCTAGAGGACTGAAGGACTAAACCTCTTTAATATGGATTTAGCGACGAATATGGGTTCATCCAGTGGGTGTACTAAGGGGGTACACTTTAAATGTCTAAACAGACACTATAGAGTTGTGTGACTTGACTTTTTGCCACTTAGCAGGAAGGGTATTATATTGGTTGATTGCCAGACAGAGTGATATATACTTTTTCCATTTGAGTTGATACAGTTGCTTAAAAATACCTGCTAGTAACGAATGCTTCTTAACCTTGAAAACCAGAGGTCATTGACAGCAACTGTTGAGTTTTAAAGAAAAAAAAATACTATGTGTTAAACACAGAAGTAGTTTTATAGTTGATGGGTGGAATTTAATCCTTGCCAACCCCATTCATGTTTTATGACTAAGCCTCTGTTACTGATTCAATAGTATTTTATGTACTATGAAGAAAAATCCCTGCAGTGAATACATGCTTTTTTATCATGCAGTTTCTGCAATGAATCACGCTGCCGAAGCTTTATCATGATGAGATCACATAGTTCTCAATGACATGCTGAATACTTTGAGTAATGCACCCCTCACACAAAGCTAGAGGAATTTGATTTATTTAACTCTTCATAAGCACCTTTCTAATATTTTTATTCCAGTGTTCCGTCTTCCTCAGAATGTGACATCACGTGAGGGGACAAAAATGATAATGTTGCATTTAGCTCTAAATGTCGGTCAGTTGTAAGTCCATTTTTTTTTGTTGTTGCATAACATTTGCATTTCCATACTGTGCATGCCCACAATAAAATAGGCATACTTCCCTATGCAGATTCAGACACATCTTCCACTTCATGCTTACAGAGATGGGAAGGGGGCGTGCAAGCGTCGGCCATGTTAAGTAAGGGCATGTTAACGTAATTGTGCAGGTACGCCTGTTAGGAGGCATATCTGTCACTGGTGCCTGACCCCTGGGTCGTGTGGGGAAAAAAAAAGTCCCCCTTCCCCCTAGATCCCTCCACCGTCTCAAAAGAAAAGAAAAAATTGATACCAAGGCTTATAGCCCTGACCGGCTGTGGCAGGCTATTTCAGCTCGCGGCTCAGGGAGCTGCAAGCTGAAATCTCAGTAGAATTACCGTAATAACCTATTTACTTTTTCCGCGGCGGAAAAAGTAAACAATTGAATATGCCCCTTAAAATAAAGAATTCCCCACACACACTCTCTTTTACCCATTTATTAGACAGCTAATTCCAGGTGGGTCCTCTTCAGTCTTGTGGTTTTGAATCCACTGGGATTGAAAGTAAAAACCACTTGAAAGTTGATGACTTGCTCCACAAGCAGCCACAGTGGCGTCTCCAGGCTTTTCAGTGGTATCCAAACAAAATCGCTTCACTCTGATTGGTCAGCGCATGAGAAAGACGTTCTGATTGGATATTAGTGACTGAACCCAACTTTAAACATATCTTCATGCAGCAGACGTAATAAGATATGTGCGTCTCAGCATCACGCATAATTGCTGGGGGTTTTTTTTTGGGGGTGGGGGGGACATTTTACATCTGTTTCTTACGTAAAATTCTTCCAGCTCTGCATGAGGCCTACGTGACTGTCTGTGAATGTCAATCATAGGTACACATGGGATTGTTTATTCAGAAACCCAGCATTCAGAAAGTTACATTTAATTCTAAAATAATTTCAAATACAAATCTGTGATGCTGTACACAACGACATGATCACTGAGTTCCTCAATATAACATGGGGAATGTCAGAGAGAAGATATGGGCTCATGTTTAACAAGCATATCCCACATAGTATATTAAGCTATTTGTAATTCCAGCCAAGAGACACAGCACATGAAAACCGATTCAGCCTGTGAGATTCCGGAATTGTTGATTTATATTATTATTTAAATTGTAGTATAAAAAAAAAAAATGAATACATTTCAGAAAGTTGGCATTTTATCGCCTTTGATTGGAAGGTTCACAGCTCTGTAGCTAACCCCATAATCCCAGATTTCTGTGAGTGAAATATAATTAAGGACACTGATCCCATCTAATCTGTGTTAATAATTTATGTAAATCACTACACCAAAGTTTACTTTAAATTAACGAGTGAAGGGTTTTTAGAACATAGAAATTATTTGAGCATTTCACATGAATCATTGGCTGATTTCTGAGCATTGTACTCTTAGAGCAGTCTATGGTTTTTAAAAAAGTTTTCTCTATTTAAATAAGTTCACAAGCTGTGGGTAAACCTTAATAGAGGTCTTCCTCTGTAGCATAACCACCTTCCTGTGCAAAGTACATCCAGCAAGCATTTTGTGCAATAAAGACAATTTGAGAACTTCTGGTCTTCCTACTTAACCCAACCAATCTAAGGTATTTCATCATGTTTGTTGGTGAGGAATCGCTTATTGATATCAGCTCTATGTGGAAAGAAAAAAATGTTCATTTTCATACCTGCTAGAATTCTATTGTGGAACATGTTAGGGAGGTCTCCTAAGTTATTGATATGTGGCAGGATGCCAAATGTGTGCTCCGTCTTCTAAGGCCAGATGTTCTTTGTCAGGGTGTTCATAGCCTTTGACAAATTTGTCAGAAGGTCACATAAATATATTCTTCCCATTAGTCTCCCTCGTCTTGTGTGTTTTGCATTAAAATAACTGACAGAGGGCCCTGTTTCACGGTGCATAAGTTTGTGTCCAGTATTTAAAAATATGAAAGTATAGTTTAAATTAGGTCTATCAGATCCATACATTTAACTGTATTCCCTACAAGCTACACAGTAAACAAATTATGTGTTAGACAAAGCCCCAACCAATTACACAACCTGTTTTTCTATGGGCGGGGGGGGGGGGGGGGGGGGGCGTTGTCTCAGGTAGCGCCATCTGGATGATTTTGTTGTATAAATGTTCATCAAACACCCAACATTTGCGTCCTCAAACTCTTGTGCTAGTTACTCGCTTTACAAAAAAATAAAAGTTCCATTCCAGTACCGACACCTGGTGAAAAAAAAAGTCTTGATATATTCTTTAATACGTAATACCTTGTCTTTGTATCCCTTTTGATTATTTTATTGCTGGATAATTAGCTTTATTTAGGTTTTTTTTTAGCAATACTGCTTTAATACACACAAAAAAGAGACATGTTGTGACATTATACTCTTTGATAGGAACGCTGAATTCTGTGTAATACTTGGTGCCGTGGTTATACCTGCAAACGGTATAGTGTGCTTGTCTCAGTGCATGTGGACACAATGGAATGACCACTTGTAATCTAACTTGACTCACCCTTCATGACATCATTAACATCTGCATTAGTCATCATTTTCGACAGCAGCGGCTTGAAGAGCACAAGTGAACAAATGAGCTCAAATAATGATTGACACTTTCTCTCATTGACTTCCTTTTAATAGACTTGTTTACACTGACTTGCTGGGTGTGGGACACCATCTGCAACATCAACGCGCTGTTTGCAGAACACAGAATTTTGTTGAAAGATTAAAGTAAAAGGGGGGATTTTGATGACAAACTGAAAATTGCTTTTAAAGATCACTTTGTCACTTCTCTGTCCTGTCAGCCAAATATCAACAAAACAAGTGTAGGACTCTCTCCGTAACCCCAGCTTAAAGACGGCCAACGTGTTCCGGGATGTTATAAATGCTTCCTTGTCCTCCTATGTCCACAATAATAGTTCTAGTAAAACCGTTCTGTGTTTCATTTTAACAAATTGTAACAAATATATTAGTGTCTTCGTGAGGAGGGGGGGGGGCTTGGGATACAATAAATAATTGTGGAAATGACATTGTACAATACTATGAAAGTTCCAACTGTCCTAGTGCCCTGCCCTTTTTCTAGAGCAATGTAATTATAATAGTGTATGTATACACCATACATGAAAATTGGGTAGTCAATGTCCCGCCCCTCTTTAGAAGAAAGAGGGGTGGTATCAGGAATGGTGGCCTGTGAGCCCAGGAGAATTCCCCAAAATTCAGTAGTTTCCCAGATATTCCAGCCGTAAAAGTCTGCATCTTTATAGAGGAAAGCCATGAGCAAATTTGTGAAAAGTGAGCACGTTTGCAGACCTTCCAGGTGCAATTTTGGAGCAATATATAGATAATTAGGATATTAATAATTCACACATCCATAACTTTAATTGTACATGATCATTTATTGCGTACAGGTTTAGTTTTGTCTTTCTTGGCTTAATTCTAAACCCAAAGCTAATCTATGGACTTGTATAATGGATTAAGTTAGGAAATGGGCATGGAGCATTAACCATTGCATGTAAAGAATGTCTCATTTTCTATTCTGCATGGTTTGCACTTAAAATTTATCATGGACGTCAATGAAGTCGCATTTATCTGACCCACTCATTGTACAGTATGTATGAAGTGGAGCTTACCTTAGTAGGTATGGGGCATCATGCATGTAAGAAGTTATAGGAATTCACTGACCGCGTACCCACCAGCATTAGCATTTCTGAAGCCTCTTGCTTCAGTTGTTTTCGCTACAGGGGTCAGTGACACTCCTTCCCCACCTGCACCGTCTGACCCCTGCTGCTGTACTAACTGGTGGGAGGATTAACAGAAAATATTTAGTTTGGGGGGACATTTTCTTTAAGGACATGAAATGTTAAGCAAGTGGTAAAATATATCCAGTGTTGGGATTATTCATGTTTGTTAGTGATGATCTTGAAATATATCAATATGAATCTGTAAAGAAGTCACCTAGTTACAAAGGGTTTGCATGGACATTCCTATATATACTTAAGCTTGAGGTTGACATCTGTGCACCTCTGCTGGCATTGGCCCTAACACAGACTACATCCCAGACCATCATAAGATTCTAAGAGGAATGCTGACAGTGGTTAGTGCTCATTAGGCTGCCCATCCCATGAAGCCCCAATGAAGCTCTGCGATATGTGCTGTTACATGTGGTGTGCCCTCTTTCTGGGGTCTCACTGACTGCCTGCCTTCATCACTGACCGAAGTGCCAGCAACAGCCTATTAAGGCTCTGGCCCACCTCCTGGCTTATAAGTGCCAGGAGGTGGGCTCGTCAAGATACAACCAAGGCGCCAGTGCGTTCTGTGAACATCATCATCATCTAATTATTTATATAGCGCCACTAATCCCGCAGCGCTGAGCACAGAGAACTCACTCACATCAGTCCCTGCCCCATTAGAGCTTACAGTCTAAATCCTCTAACATACACACACAGGCCAAGAGAGACTAAGGGCAATTTAATAGCAGCCAATTAACCTTTTAGTATGTTTTTTGGAGTGTGGGAGGAAACCGGAGCACCCGGAGGAAACCCACGCAAACACAGGGAGAACATACAAACTCCACACAGATAAGGCCATGGTCGGGAATGGAACCCATGACCCCAGTGCTGTGAGGCAGAAGTGTTAGCCACTAAGCCACCGTGCTGCCCATAACAGCTCTATTTCAGCCAGAAAGTGGTGAATCCTCAGGCACTTCATGGCAGCCTGACCTTGGATATTTCTGGCTGTTACTGATAAACACCAAAAGTACGTTTTAAAGGAGAAACTTTGAAAGATAGGTTTTATTTGTCGCCCATTTTAATTCTTTTGATTGCATCATGTTGCCGCTAGTTGCTGTTAAATTGGCACATTTAGTTTCCTAACCAAATCAATAAATAAAAATTACTCTTCTTCTAAGGATTGTGTCATATTATGCAATATACATTCCCGGAATATATTTAGAAAGTGCTTTTTTATTATTTTATTTTTGTTGAAATTGGCCCATTGTAGATATTTATGGCTGACTGCCTTTGTTTCTCTACGGATTAGCTCTACCAGCATATTTAAAAAGCCTAATTGTATTTTGAAAGGAAATTTGTACAAAGAAAGAAATGTGTGGTTGCTAAACATTTTGAACTCTCAAAAAAGAAAGACAGAAAATGACTGTTCATAGTAAATGGTGACTTAATAAATTGTCTGTGAAATTTTGAATGGAAAAGATCAAAAGTTTACTATTGTAGTAAGAGTAGATTCTACCAAAGGAGAATCCAACAAGGATTCTAACTTGACTACTTTTTGGACCCAGAGGACAAATGAAAAGTGTAAGTGTGGGGATGCGATTAGCGTCATCCGGGCCCTGCTCCACATGCACGTGATCCGCTCCATCGTACGTTGGGATTGGTTTACAATGACACCACTGCATGATGACGAGAATAGCATCACTTTGCAGCTAAGGTAGGGCCTAATAACTTGACACCCTTCCCCCCCTCCATCCCCAACTTAACCTCAACCTCACCAGAAGCAGGAACATTTGGGAGACTCCTGAACGTGTTACCCACAGCATCGTGTTTCAATACTCCCTAAATTCAAAAACATCTATCTACAATCTCATGCCCCTCTATCCAACACCCCATCCCCCATATTGTGGCATATAAGGGGTTTATAAAGATCAAGCCCAAACATTTTAAAAGGAATAAGTAAGTATATACAGACAAGAGAACATTTAATCTCCAGGCATGATTGTGGGTGGTGGGTATGGTAAATAAAGGCTACTATAGCAGTTTAGTATTTTTTACAACAAATAGTTTGACATATAAATCTATCTATTGGCTAGAGTTCAAATACAAAAAACTTGATTCTGTAATAAACATAGAAAAATGATGATACTGTTTCGTTTAATGAATCCCTTACACTGTTTGGTAAGCATGGAAAGTGTCTGTGGCATAATGAAATGATGTGAAAGTCTGTGCTCCGTACCATCCACTGATAATGTAGACCCAAGGTGGAATGGTGAGAAAACTTGGCTAAATGTCATTATAATGTCATGCTTAGCCTTGGTTTTAATCATGAAAGGCATTTCCTAAATAATCCTATGACCGGAATTACAATGGCATTTGATTCTTGAACAGAGCCCCTAAAGAGACTTCATGTGTTCTTAGATCCCATCAGCCTGGAATCCATGGTATCCCTTTCTGGTAATACAGTGTCTTTATCAGTAATTATTTAGTACACAAACATTAAGGGCAAGCTTTCTAAACCACATTCCCTGTATTTTCCCTAGGAAAGAACACGTAGCTTTAGAGTGATTGTCAGACTCAGACATTTGTTCTTTGCCTGTCGCTATTCTTAAGGGAGCTTAGTGTAATCTCTGGACACACACACAAAACAGTGCTGGACTTTGAAAGTTTACTTCTTTCTGACACCTTAAATATGTTAGACGTTTTACTAGATGTTATTTCATGATTCGCTGTGTTTTGTTTTGGTTTATTTGGTTGTGGGTTATTTCTGTTTTGGTTTTTTTTTGTGTTTTTTTTTTTTTAAACTATGATTACATTTTTAATTTTTAATACTTATTACTACCAACTCTGAATTGTAAAATAGAAATATAAAACAAAGGAGCATTAGGGAGCCTGTGGGTGAGTTTTTCATCTAATTGGAGAACCCCTTAGAATACATATAACTACTTGTGTTTTGTCCTGTATATCTCATTAATTACAACAAATGTAGTAGAGTAGTGTAATTAATCTATTAATTTAAATTAAGAGTCCTCAGTCCGCTATTTTGCTTCCTAGATTGCTTCTTTCTGCCACACAGATCATTCTCAATGGATATTTTAACAAAAAAATAGAAAACTTTAGAACAACGAATATACTGGTTCAAGGGGTTTCTCACACTAAATTCCGTCTGGAGATCACCTTTGCTGCTGTTGCTGGTCTCGGACTTACTGTACCAGGAGAGATCGACACAGTGGCACTAATTGAAAAGCGGCTGCTTATTGGCGGGGCAGGCATGGGCGCACGCAGGATTGTCAGGGGGGGTTTCCCCTCCCTGACCCAAAAAAAACAAACACGAGAGAGCTGCTGCGCATGCGCCGGCAGCGCTGTCCTATACAGCAGCCGCGGCGCTGCCAAAGAAGCGTCCGCGGTGGTGCTGTATACAATAAAGCAACTCCACGGACGCTTCTTTGACAGCGCCGCGGCTGCTGTATAGGATAGTGCCGCTATGGCGGCCACTTAGTTAGCGCAGGGGTGGGGGGTTTCTGGAGAATCAGAAACCCCCCCTGCGTGCGCCACTGGCAGGCTGTGGTGTGAATGTGTAAGTACCAGTATTGGGAAGCCAGTGGATTATATTTTAAATGTTAATTAAGTGCTGGCCATAGATGCAAAAGTGTTTTAAGACTGAACAATTGGCTTCATATACAATTCAATGCATTTTCAGTGATGACACATATTGCAATTGCATGTTTGGGAAAATTATCTTATTAACAACTGATGTTTGAGCCACAAATTGTAATATAGTTAGAATTTTGATACATAATTATAAATCGCAGGCTTCATAAAACTTCAGATTAGATTAACATTTCTGGCAGAAAGCCACCAACAGATCCATCTAGTTTCCCATTTTTGCATGTGTATTGGTCTTCCTCCAAATCTTAAGTGTGTTCCCTTGTTATATACACTCTTATTTTAAAAATACTGCCTTCCTGAACTCTACACTATTAATACCTTTGATCCGTTTGTGTGTTTATATCAGATCACCTCTGTCCCTTCCATCGTCTAAGTTGTACATGTTCAGCTGCTCAAGTCTTTCCTGTTAAATTTAGTTTTGCAGCCCATGCACCATTTTAGTAGCTTCTCTCTAATTTTTATTTAATTAATTATTTTTGCAGATAGGGCATCCAGAAATGTTTGTGAGGTTGAGATCTTACAAGTGGCCTATTAAGTGACACTATAACTTCCCTGTTATCATCATCATCATTTATTTATATAGCGCAAACATATTCCGTAGCGCTGTTATTGCTACTATTGCTACATCTTTCTCAACAACTAAGTTTGACTTTTCCCACCCCAATGCTTATTTACCTTCATATCATCTGAAATTATAACTCCAAGGTCACTTTAATATTGTGTTGTTGACATTCAATCAAAATTCATTCTGATTTCAGATTGTTGTGTCCCACCTATATTACTTTACATTTTAATGTATTAGATTTAAGATTCCACACTTTAGTCTGTATACTTCTAATGTCACTATACCTTTGTTACACACCTTCTGGTGTATCAATACCTTCCCTTGTAGATCACAATTAAAATGTCTAATGAATACATTAAACATACCTGGACCCAGGGCTGATTCCCGATCATATTATTGATCGATCAATGAATCTGTACCTAATCATATTTAATTTGTCACCCACACATATTTTGACTATTACATTATTGATGAAAAGCGGTTTAATCATAAGATATAAAAATGTGTATGGCCATTACAGTGTTTTTGGACATTGGGATCTCAGGAGATTTTTAAGTAATTACCATCTTATTTTTCAACAGATGCTATTACTACTGAAATGTGTAGGGAGTAGGCATTCTCGGACAACTCCGTTGTGTAGGGAGTTGGCGTCCTCGGAGAACACTGTTGTGTTGAGAGTAGGCGTCCTCGGAGCATTCCGTTGTGTTGCGAGTAGGTGTCCTCGGAGCACTCCGTTTTGTTGGGACTAGGCGTCCTCGGAGCACTCCATTGTGTTGGGAGTAGGCGTCCTCGGAGCACTCCGTTGTATAGGGAGTAGGCGTTCTCGGAGCACTCCGTTGTGTAGGGAGTGGGTGTCCTCGGAGCACTCCGTTGTGTAGGGAGTAGGCATCCTCGGAGCACTCGATTGTGTTGGGAGTAGGCGTCCTTGGAGCACTCCATTGTGTAGGGAGTAGGAGAACTTTGTTGTGTAGGGAATAGGCGTCCTCTGAGAACTCCGTTGAGTAGGGAATAGGCGCCCTCAGAAAATTTTGTTGTGTTGGGAGTTCGCATCATCTGTTTTGTTGTTTTACATTTTCAGGGAACATATCGGTATCATGTTTTATAATATGCTTTTAAAGAATTTAATGGTGAATGCACCTAGTCTGTAAACAAGCCACTTAAGCATTTTCATTCTTGGTAGCAGACCATTTTACAAGTAACGGATACTTTTACAAGCCAATGTTTCAGACAGAGTAATTGTCTTTATTAAATAAGGAAAAGGGGAGTGATGGGAAAATGTGTATACAGGGCACTCTTTTAGTTCAATATATATAATAGATTTCTGTTAAGAGTAATATCTTTATTATAATAAACAGATGATACATTCGCGAAATAATTAAAAACACTAAGTGAATTAAAATGATAACCAAATGTATTAGGTAGAACACTGTTAAGAAGTAGTAAAAAAAGACTACTGTGTTCTATCGGTAATGTTAAGAAATAAGCTGTACCAATATCACATTAATCAAATATTGATATTGAGTTCAATATGTATAGGTATAATGGATTATCCTCATTGTGTGTCCAAACCTTCTATCATTTTATAGGTCTATTTTAGGACACTTAATATCTCATTAAAACCCCTATATATATATATCTACTCTCCAAGGAACACAGTCCCATATTATTGCTCCTAGGGGTGGAACTCAGTACTACACTGGTTACAATGATGTAAATATTGTTAATCTGATAGTACATGGGTACATAACCTCACCCCTCTGGTACTGAATAGTAGTATAGATATAACAATATTACTAAAGTTATAATAGGTTTAGCAATGGTGGAGACTAGGGTTAGGTATCACTACATATCTGGATACCTGACACACCATCTAATCTGTTTTCTAATTAGTAAGGTGCTCTTGAATGTAAAAACCCAAAACCTAACAGGCTGGGGAATAGCTGGATGGTTAATCAGATCTTAATAATGTATTGTCTCTAACACTCTTAAGGGTGCCCAGCGTAACCCCGTTAGTCTATTGGAGAGGAGTAACGTAGTACAGCTCAATACATATTGATTAATATCAGACAAACTCAGTGAGCTCAGCTGAACGCCAACGCGCGTTTCGCTAAGAGCTTTATCAAGGCAAGAGTAATTGTCTTTATCTGATATAAAATTAGAGCCTGCTTCTCTTTATCATTTCTTTATTGTTCTACGTGATCTCGATAATGAGTATGGTTCATCTGAATTTGTTTGCGTGAGATATATATAAAAAATATACTCACAGGTGTAGTTTTTGTATCTGACATGTAGTATTTAAAATTGTTATCTGAATAATTGCTAAAATGTTGCATCATTTTGTAGGACCACTTAGACTGTGATCTCTAAATAAGTTATATGAAATATGTTCTACATATATAAAGACTTGTTATTGTTAACAGGTTGGTTGCTAATATACTAAATACATCACCCACTAAAAGTCGGCTTTTTTAATACTGTACACATACTATGAATGAGTTTTTGAAAGTAGTATGATTCATTTTATACATTTTATAATTATATATATCAGATGTTGAAATTAGACTTTTTAAAACATAAGTTATTAATATCCAATAAACTGGAGCAAATAAATTAAATAATATACTATATAATAAAATACTATAAAGTAATATTCAAAATGAATTATATTGGAGATATTTTGATACCAAATAAGATCTTTTGCTCTCACAGAAAATGAAACAAGACTGAGTCACAATGAACTATTTTGACAAATTGTTAAATTATTACTGTATGATTTGCCCACTGTTTTTTTTTAACCTCACTTACTCAACACTACAATGATTTTAACGGCTGTTTCAATATTGTTTGGCTTTTAGAAATAACATATATAATCTCTAACAGTAAATCAGCATACATTAAGGATACCAATATCCTGTTTTGTGGTAAAATTCTATGTTGCTATTTTTGTGTAATCTGCAGTAGACTAAATAAAATATAATATATAACTGTAGAGGTTACCCAATAAAATGTTTTTTTTAATTGGGTTTAAAAGAGATTTTCTTGAATACTATTTTTGTACTTAAAATATTAAACTAACAAACTCTTCAGAAACACATGACATGTTCTCATGTTTCAAATGCTTTTCTTGAATACCACCCAAACTGTCATGGTAAATTGTTTAATTCTTCCCTAAGGAAGATTCTTATGTTTCAACCCCCCCCCCCTCTTCTTTTCTCTTGGGCCAGACACTTTTCCCAAGACTGAAGTGCCATTTCAGACCAGTTGAAAACAAGTGCCTCTGGTTTGTTTTGATCTGAGTTGGCAGTGGCTCCTTAATTCTCCTTTGAGTGGAGACGTGTTGATTGTATTCTCTCTCTCACTACCTATCTCCTGTGTGTGCGTGTGTAAATGAAGTTAACACAGCATCTGCAGACATTTCTGCACAGTAAGTATTTGTATCCACATTTTAATGCACAATTACTCTTTTTGATGAATTTAACAGAGCACAAAAAACTAGAACGGAGAAGGTGGCATGTGCAAAAGTTTGGGCACCCTCTCGGTCAGCTTTTTAACACTTCCTTTAACAGCATTTATTACCACTTCCAAACATTTCTGGTAGCCAACTAAGAATAATGCTATTCTTACTTTAGGAATTTGTCCCACTCCTCTTTGCAGAACTCTTCTACTTTAGGAATATTCTTACATCTGCTTGCATGCACTGGTACTACCCACCTCTTTTATATGACTTTCAAGTCTAGAGTCTCTAAAGGACATAAGAAAAACCTTAAGCTTTCATTACTGTAAGTAATCCATGGTTGATTTTGAGGTATCATTTGGATTGTTGTATTGCAAATATATCCAACCTCTTTTCAGCTTCCATGTCTTCATTGACTCATGGACTTTAGGTTATAACATTTGTTAATACTCAGTTGAATCCATTCATCCTTCTACTCGAAGAATATTTTCTGTGCCACTGCCTGTCAAAAGATAAATCCGCTCCCATGCTTAATGTTTAGCTATGTTTTTCTCCAAGTGCATCTATTGTGGCTGGGACATGAGGCCACAGCTCTTCATTCCAAAATATTTCTGGCTTATATAGATGGTGTTTGTGGTGAGGTCATAGGAAAGATGCCATACTGTGCACCACTACTCTGGTGTCACTTAAATATTTCTGCAGATCTTTTACAGTATTATGTGAATTCTGCTTTGCAGATCTGACCAGTTTACAACTGGGTGTTTCAGATATTGCCTTGTCTTCAATGGTTCCCTTAGCTTCCATTTCTTAATTATGGTTCTGTAAATGGAAATTCCAAGCTGGAAGCACTTGGATACCTTTATATGGTTTTCCCCTGCTTTGATACAGTCAATTATATGTATTAACTGTGTGTTTGTGTGTATACATATACATACATGAAATATTACACACCTTGTTTGCCAACATTTCATTTTTTTTCCCAGGGATACCTTGCTACTGAGGTATTCCTTCCTGACCTTTGCACACTCTCTTTTCCCCACAGGAAGACAGCTTACCTTGTTTTCAAAAATAACTTTATTATAAATTACATATAATGCAATAAAACATTAACACCATAAAACAATTATAGTCTCAAGCATATTGGTTGCATGCAAATACCTAGCCACATTGCCAGTTCCACCGGCAGGATTTCCGTAGTATGGCCATGCCTATCCTAAAGTAAATAGTAATCCCCAGTCACACCTCAGAGGTCACACATCCCCAGCTTAGGACAGCCTCAGGCATGAGCAGATGCCTCAAATTCAGCTGAACTTTCAAATCTCCTCAGTCAACCTGACTGGATCATATTCACCTTACACTTGACTACCACAACTAGGCTATTCTAACATTATATCCATTTCTTTATCCTGGCTTCCTCAACCAACCAGAAGACCCTCTCCAAAGTCTCTAAAGGAAAAGGTTGAATTCCATTTCAGTGAAATACACACCATCATCCTTATGAAAGCCATACAGACACGCCACCCAATTCCAAAACACACCCTCCTGAAGAACCTTTTCCATGCCCTCTCAATATCCTTCATGTTATGTGCCATATGCCAGCCAATTCAAGGGGCCAGATCACTAGTGGTTGGCTTGCAGTAGACTGAATAAATGCACTGTGGTCAAGTCATTACCACCTCCTTAAAGCAAGAGGATTTATGAACCCCCCCCAGACCAGCTTATTCATATCTATGCTGCCTTCATCAGGGTACATAGTTCACAATGGAATTTTGAAGTATTCCATCATCTCTTGAGACGTCCCCATTAAGCATGCACATACCAGTCCAAGGGGGACCTATTCCAAAAGGGACTAAATGTCTTAAAGCAAAAACATAAAATATAATACCCCATCTGAGGCAAAGATCCCCCAAAACATATCTCTCAAACAAAGCCCTAGCAAATGAAGACTCAAAAGATGGACCAGTGAAAAAAAAATGAAAATGTGACTTTTCTCACTCCCCGATTTGTTGACTACCTAAAAATCTACCTAGACCTTTAATTGACAGTGAATCGAGAAAAAAATTTCATATGGCTCATACATGCTCACTCAGTATCTCGGTTGTGTAGACACAATTCAGAATTTTGGAATGATGGTACAATACACCTAGCCTGCTACATAAATTTTCACCTACTGTATCTGCTTCCTGCTGGAGATGCAATTCAGCTACGGGGACCTTTTTCCATAACTAGTGGGACTGCTCCAAAGATGATAACGGGGTCAGGCGACCAGTAGACCCACAATTCTGGCTCCTTTCTCTTGCTAATTTGTCCCTCTCTAACTAAAGACTCTAAAATATTTAAATAAATGCTATTAAGGCACTCACTTCGGTATGTTGGAAATCCCCCTCACCTTTTTCCATGAAGGAGTGGTTTAGCCAAATATATTTTTTTCTGTCCATGGATGAAATAACCATGGTGGTAATAGATAGGTTTCACAAGGTCTCTGCCATCTGGTCATTGTTAGACCCCCTCGGAGACAGCTGGTTAATTGATTCAGCTATTTCTGAGGAAAAAACTTCTCCAGATGAAATGAAAATTCAGTAACAGACTTGGCCAATTCCGCACTCACATTGCACTCTCTAAGCCCTTCTCCCTCACCCATCCTAACCTACAATACAGCACCGCCACGGACGCTTCTTTTACAGTGCCGCGGCTGCTATATAGTACAGTGCCGCTATGTAGCACTTCTTTAGCGGAGGGGAGGGGTTTCTGGAGACCCAGAACCCCCCCCCCCCCCCCCCCGCGCATTAATAGAATAAAGATATCTACATACTTGCCTTTCTAATTCTTATCTTTCAAAAGACTGGAAAAAAAACCAGAAAGCAAATAAGCATAACCCACATTCGCATCATATCTTGTAGGCATCCATCCTGTCTACTGTGCTAGGAAAACCTTCAGAACCCTCTTAAATCAATGATACAATAGCCATAAATATATTGTCATCCTCCCCAAAATGCAAGCCTGGCTTGATTCATCCTCCTGCAAAGGAGCAGAGATTCTGACTCCACCATCACTGTTGTTACGGAAGGCACTGCTGCTGCAGATGTTGCTGGAATTTCCACAGTGGTCAGAGACATGGGATAAATCACAGACTGTGGCAAGCTGCTGCTGATACAGGGACTTGAGAAAGCTACTAATGATGCCTCCACTCACCCACCTCTCTCCTCCATCCTCACCCCCATGATCCACACAGTCCAACTATCCTCAGAAGAGTAACAGTAAGCGTATTTACATCACTGAGTTAAATTACTCCAAGGACATCAAAGAAGGGAGGGCTCGGCACTCTCCAAAAGAAAGACCTTTCCACCACCTAAAAAGTGCGTTCAACCTCCGCCGGATATCTTAATCTTTTTTGTCTGGACATGACTTGGAAAACATAGAACAAAGACTGCTTTCCACTATAAAAACAGGTGCCACTCACACTTTTTATACACACCCCTCTGTCGGACTGCTTCTGTGCCCGCTTGCAAGCTTCGGACCTGCAGGCAGTGTACGCAAGATACAGTCTTGACTAACCATCATGTTTACTTAATATGATAATAATGCACTTTGCGTCTTAAGTACTCATTTGCAATAAGTATCAACCTCTAAAACTTCACGAATAAGTATATATATTAAGGACAGTACCTAAATTTGTTGTGCGTTTAGTAAATGTTGAAAAACATGGCACTATCCCTGGAAATTAGTAACAGTTGGCAACCAATGACACAGCACGATCACAAAATGCCATGTTGTAGGAAAAAAAAAATCAACAACTTGTGAAAGACATGATGGCATTATTTTAAAAATCATACTGAGCTCACAGGGAATGCCAGTGCTTAGAAATGTCTCTAGACAGACTCTAATGTTTCCTGGACATCAATGAGTGATGGTTTTTTTTTAAAAAAAAAATCCCACTCAGAGTGGCAAAAGCTACTGTATGTAATCTCTAGTTACTCACAGGAGGGGAGTGTCAGACAAGCTCTCAAAGAGGTTTATCCTGCCATATTTGTCAGCTTAACACCAGTAAAATTATTTGTGAAGTGCTGGGTCTTAAATTTGTTTTGCTAACATGATTGTGTAGCTGTCATTTTCAAAGATTTATTGAGCAAAGAAATGAAATAAAAATGCATGCCTTATTTCAGACTTAAAATATTATAATCTACTCCGTAGTAATTGCGCTGTGTCGTTTAAAGAAGTGAAAGTATGATCTATAGAGATGGGATATAAATTAGACGTGTGAAATTGGCAGTATGTGGTTAAGGATATTTTATTGCTGATTCCCATTTATGTCTGTCTTATTTTATTATATTTCTTTTATTCTTTTTTTTTTTTGCATGCATGCATTTGTTTAATATAAATTAGTATGGTTAATTCACAGTTGTTTCAGCCACTGGCGATTGATTTGCATTTAAATAGCAAGAGCAAATGGCAGTGAAAACTGATTGACATGCAGTTTGGTAGGTCTTTAGAGGACACACCAATAACACAAGTTAAACGCAGTGAATGGAGTGAGCAGTGTTTGGAATATCGCAACATTCCGGAACGCAAGTAACTTCGTCAGAGGTTATACAAAGTTGCACTAGTTTTAGAAGCACTAGTATAACACGTGAAATTGACGCCAGCACAAATAAACTAATATAGGGAAAATATGACAACTTCAATAGTAAGAGCATGCCCACTTCTCCAGTTCTATTTCACTTATTAAATTCCTTGAGGCAGTCTGAACTGTGAATCCGGGTTGAATGCATCTTTACAAGGGATGTTTTTTTGTCATAAATTGCCGTTTGCCAAATACTGATAATATAGTACTATATGTATTTGGGGTTTTTACTAAAGGGGTTGTCCATCTTCAGATGACTTTAACTTATTGGTTTGTGTGCGCCCCCCTACAATGTTTACTAAATACATTCTTTTATCGCTCTCTTTTTTTTATGCTTTTAATCCATTTATTTATATTAACATACTGATTTGTTTATGTTTATTGCTGCTAGATACAACATTTATGCCCTGTGATCTTTCCATTGTTTACTGTTGTATTCAGAAAGCAGATTTTTATCGTATCCATCAACAACAAAATTATCTGTCTAATATTCAGATGTAACTGAAGAAAACAGAAAGATGATAGAAAGATAAAGTAATGTACTTAGTAAATATTGCACAAGTGCACACCCAAACCAAATAAATACTCTGAAGGTGGAAAAAACAAGATGTTAACTTGTAAGAATCATTTTAGTGGTTGTTAGAGTTAGATTTTATTTTCTAGTTGTGACTTATTCAGTTACATATATTCATTAGGTATGGTTTTCTAGTATATTTACTTTTTTATAGAGGGTTTGAGGCTTTTGAATTGATGGCCAGTCTTCATTTTTTTTATATTTTAAGCTAGTCACAAATTAATTCCCCAAGCAACAATGTTGCTTTTGAACTACTTATTTATCCAAACAAACTCCTTTCCATATTTCTTCTAAGTAACGTTCTCCTATATGTGTTCATATTTTAGTTGCATGTTTGTCTCATTCTATACTGTTTTAAATCTGTAGTATATTTTAAATAGAGATGTTTGCATTGGCTTGGAGCACAATCCTATTTAAGTTTCTATTTTTTAATTACGTTGCTAACTAAATAAATGTCGTCGTATTGCCTTTTAGACATGCCTGAGGCAGTGAAATATATTGCACATAAAAGCAATAGAATATTTTTTGCATACTTGTGGCTATTTTGGTAGGAGTGTGGAAAACTAATATTCCTTAAGAAAATACCCTTACACAAAAGAATGTGCAAACTAAACTGTGTTCGGGCAACAGCTATTTTCTGGTATGTTAACAATGGTTATATTAGCTTACATAGAATTTCTAGTTTGATTGGAACACAATAAAAATATGCTTGAAATGCCTAACAGTTGTTAAACAAATTGTAAATCCATTGATTCACACACGGTACTAAACTCAATGAAAACATGAGCAATAAAACTGCTAATATATTGGTTTCTATGTCGCGGTGTGTAGATTATTTTGGTTGTTCTATTTTGTATCCACCTATAAGGGGGGAAGTCAATTAGCCACGAAGTGTCTCACGCACGTTCCAGAGAGACTTCACTGCGGAGATTTTGACGGAAATCTCCACTCAATTTTCATAGCGGTGCGAGGAAACATGAGTGGTGATTTCCACCGTAATTACCGGCAATGTGCGCGGTGCGATGCCTGCGCGCCGCATCACCGACAATTGAATTCCCCTCGTAGTGGCGACTCGTCATTGAGCAATAATGAGTCTATAGGATTTCTGCCTCCGCCTTGGCTAAGCCATGCTGTCATTTGTCCCTTTTTTGTTTAGAGAAATCTCATGTTTATAGATTAGTCCCCTGCAATGCTCCATGTTTTTGTTATAGACCAACTGCATGCATGTTGTCTAGAAAATCTTTGCGCTCTAGACTAAATTGTCGGCTCGTTTGTCTGTGAATGAACCATCCTGTAAGGACTTGTGTCTAAGAGGTGTCATAACAGTAAAGAAGGTGCATGTTATCTGACTACATGTGGACAAGGTTGGTTTTTGGTCGGGCCATCCAATCATCTTCGGTCCACACAATCATCTTCAATCCACACACAGATCTGTGTGAAGCTGCTGTAGGGTATAATGGGGGTGATTGAGAAAGGAAGCACCAATCGAAAGCCACAATCACAGAAATGGCGTCTTCTGATTGGCCCTCTTGCTCACACATCCTCTCTGCAGCTACTTTAATGTGGTACATCTAAAGGTTCTGCCACGTAGATGGTAAATTAGCTAAATAAGAGTGGCTGGAGACGCTTTCCTTAAAATAGCAGGATTTGTTCTCGCATTGGAATATTACATAGTCTTTTTTTGTTAAACAAAACATGAACAATCTTCACATCAATCATTAATGCGTTCATCATTCTTCATTTATTGGTATTTATTTTTTTCAAACTGATGCCAAAAGTTTCTACACAAAACAAAAAGGAAATTTGAAAAAACATTGTCAGGAATCGTTTCGTTTCAAAATTTAGCATCTTTTGACATTTAATTGACACAAGCCGTCAAAAAACATGAATAGATTTGCTTTTAGGTTTATATGCCGTGACTCTAGAGCATATTTTGCTTACACAAAGTATTTGGAAAAATGTATAGTACACTTTCCTGCGGAAAAAATGTACAATAATATATCTTCACACGAAAGTTACTAACCAGATCTCTTTACACTAACCTCAAGTGTTCTGTCTGTTACTGTGATGTGAATTGTCATGTTGTCCATTCTTGTTATTTTGTGTTGCCTAGGGTGCATTTTATTGTTACTAGTCATTGCTGAGAATGATTATGATTTTAGCTACTTTGTAGCTGTCTTTTTCGTTTCTTTATATATAAAAATATGTGAGGGGTGTGAGCTAGGTAGCGGGAATAGGGCTATATTAAATGTTGATTCTTTCCTTATATTTGTAAACCTTAAACTTCACCCATCCTATGAATACAGTGTAGACAGCTGTTTTGTGAGCTGAACCAATATTCTTGTGTGTGTAACCTATCAGTGCACTAGAAACGAGTGACATTGCTGAGACGTGGGACGATGCCTCTGGTGGGACTGTGGGTGGATGGGTGTAAGGTACAATTTGTATTTATATCTGCTAATTAAAACTTTTCAACAAAATATATTAGTACTCAAGCTGGGTGCTGCTGCGATTTCACAGGGGTGCCGCGGCAAGGGCCTACATGGTAATTATTTTGGCTTAGGGGTGCCTTGAAAAAATTATGTAAACCCTATGGGTACCTTGAACTGAGAAAGTTTGGGATCCACTGAGTTAGATCGTCACCTATAGAATAGACTTCTTCTACATACCTTATTAATCAATATGTGCAAGTACAATGTATGCAATATATAAATGCTGTTAAAAAATAAATAGTTTACATTGTTTTCACGAGTTTGCTTTAGACCTCTCTCATTGACCCAGACAGCTAATTTTCATATTAGTCCCCATTAAGATACTGGTCATGGAAATGCGAGAAGGCCAAAAAAAGAAAGCCATTAATTGTGTATAACATGCAGGGGATGTCTTTTATGTCTTTTCAGTTATTTTAACCAGCTTACTTGTCATTAGCAGGCACAGAAAGCTTGATATGGAATTTGAAATTTATTTTAACTGCTGATTGTTGGTCTCTGGTTGTGTTGTTTTATAAAGAATAGTTTTATGAAACTTTGTATCTTATTTCACAATGTTAAGGCCCATAACATGAACTTTGTAATATGGTGAAATAACGTTTAAGTTATTTAATACATTGTTCCAAACAATATTTTGAAACTGTTTGTTGGTCAAAGTGTAAGCAGTGTTTTAATAATAAGTATTGGTATTTCATTTTTATTTCAAGAGTCATTCACACTAAAGAAACTTGTAAACTTTAAGAGCAAGAGAGAATTTGAGACCTATTTATTGGCTGACTTGCACAAAGGTGCAATCACTTTGTGCTAATGTTTTCGCATCACAAAATCATTTATTTATGAATTTATTGTTTTCTTAGATAGATCAGTTTGGTGTGTTGGTAAAAGTTTGCTGATGTAGAGTACGACAAAATGTGAAAGCATACCATGTCATTTGTGTCTTATGTGACATCACTGGCTATGTGAGAATGTTCCACTATAGAATATTTGTTATCTAGTAGAATGCAAGCCAGACCCAGACTGAGGCTTCTTCAGTACCCCAGGATCACTGCAAGAATGTGGCTATCAGCAGCAATGAGATGTATGGTGAAAAATAAACAATGTCAGATTAGATTATGATCAGGCTTTGAAATCTATCAATTTCCAATAAATTACTTTTTCATTATTGGTAGTTTGTATAATAAAATAGATACATACACTTGAGCTCCCCTCTTTGTATACTTGAATATTCATGCATATAAGTCCATACTTTGAGACGGATCTTAATCGTGATGGATGAATGGTATTAGTTCTCCATCATATATGGAAAAATAAATGCAAAAAACAACATAGTATAACATCGTTATGGAAATTGTATGAAAGTCCACCACCACTTGATCAATGATATAATGTTATTAGCGTGTTGAATAAATAGGAACAAATACAGAGAACACCCTGTGATGATGGTCACTGAAACCCCTTCAGGGTATATGTTTGCAAATTGTGTCAAATCATGCGGCTTCACAAAATTCCTTTAGCTGTGATCTCTTAAAGAGCTGTGTTTTTCTCCTGATCGAATGACACGAATCCCTCATCAGAAACATTGTATGTAAGGGGAAAGAAATGGACGCAAAAAAATCTTATGTATTACCTTCATAAATGCTAAAATTCTTTTAATATACAATTAAAAAACCCATGAATCAATTCAAATATAAAACTCCACAAGACATAACATATGGATATGACCATACCAGAAATCCATAGGTAACAGCGTCTGAATCATACACCCGCAGATGTCACAATGCAATCCAGGTATTCTGCAAACAAACGGAATTCCTGGTCAAGCAAATTATCAATCGCCAAAGCGTTTCGACACGGAACTCGGGTCTTTATCAAGGCTTTATTGGTAGTTTGGTTGATTTGGGATTTTTATGATTTTGTTTTACTAATTTTCTTGCTACATAAACAGCAAAAAAATGCAGTATTGTGAAACATAATTTCTGTCTTGACCTATTGCACATTTTGGTGCAGTAAGTCCTGAAGCTTAGTGCCTTACCTGAAACTTCAGTGACCATGGTACATATATTGTGGACTTGAACCAATAACCAACTTATAAATACTCTATAGGAGGTATGGCCATGATACAGAGCAGAGCCGATTCCCTAACGGTCAGTGTACAGCATTGAGCCCGATTCTTTGTGGCCAGTGTACAACAATTTTCTAGGTTCCTGGCGACCAAATGTGCCCTATAGAGCCCAGTGCCTGGTGGCCACTGTACACTGTCAGCCAATGGGTATGGTTTGTGATGTCACCGTTCCTAGTGAATTGATAGGATGCATTCTCCTCAGGGGCGGATCTAGAAAACTACTGTACCCGGGGCGATATAGGGGGGGCGATTTAGGCCCCACCCCTTTTTAAAATCTTAGGCTGCCGACGGCTGCACACTATGTGCAGGTCCGTCCAGCCGTGACAGGCAGGGACAGTGTGCTGCCCGGCTGCTCTGATTGTGTTTTAAACACAATCAGAGCAGCCGGGCAGCACACTGTCCCTGGCTGCACGGACCTGCACATACAGTGCAGCCGTCGGCAGCAAGTGTCTGCTATTTGTAGAGTTCTAAACCGGTGTTTGTTTTCCTTCCAGATCAAAAAGTATTTTGAACTTGAACCACTTGCACGAGGAAAGAGGTGGATTCTACAGCCAACCTCATTGGAGAACATGGAAGCAGTAAAAGACAGCTTTTCAATGCTAATAAATTTACTAGATGAGCGAGAACTTGAGCCTATTCAAATATGAAAGTTATTGGGAATAAACAGTTATAGTTGTGCTGGCAGCTGCGTTTACTCCAGAGGAAGAATACACCGACAACAACATGAAGCCTGGATCGGAAAACATTCTCCATTGCTTTGCTGCCTTGCATCTACCCACCTAAATTGATTTGTTTTTTTTATGATTAAAATCCTGGTTTTACTTTAATGCCATCTACCCGGCCACTATTGCTCATGCAAATCAGACTGTACATAAATACATATTGGAAGAAAGAAAATTGGAGGCCTTGATATTGAATAATTACGACATTTTGCACCACCATAGGCTTTTTAAATTGTTTAGCAATTCCTACATACCACTTTCACTAGAGTTTTATTGTAATCACACTATGATTAGTCTTTTAAATAGCATTGGGCTGACAAAACTCAGTTACCCAACGCGTACCTATCCCTCCCTATGCACCATGAACATCACTGAGGTATAAGACGGGAAATGATAGTCTGCAGTCTCATATATGTTGGTTCAGGAAACAAAATGTCTGCCCCTACCGTATGTAGGCGATTGGTACACTGAAGTTTTTATACTCATTGTGTTGCAGTATCCAATGGGTGTATTCCCAAACTGCAGCCATTAAAATATATTACTAATGGATGAATAACAGGTGCTTTATTTCTTATAAGCTAAGAGGGCATAGCGATTTTTAGGTTTATTTTGTTTTATTTTGTAGAGGTGGAAATTAAGTTAAAAAAAATAATAAAAATAAAACATTCTGTGATGTTCTTGAGGCCATAGAGTACTACTGAATTGACTTTACCACAAGGTAGGTAGTCCTAACTTAGCGTGTGTTTTTTTTTTCCTGTTCTCCATAGCTTAATATAGATATTGTTTTTTTATTTAACAAAAAAAGCTTTATTGTAATCTTGCAGTGTTTGTTCTGTCTAAATACACAGTGATGTATTACAGTGAAAGTTGTTGCCTTTTGGTATAATATATAAATATATTTTTAATTTAAACACAACCAAGTTTTTCCACTATAGATGTAAATAACCAAGTTGCACATGTGGATAGGAAAATATTATGTTAGCTTTTTGTTTTTTATTATTATTTTTTATTAATTTTTTTTTCTGCGAGAGTAAGACAATAAAACAGTATTATGGTAAATTTACTATACATCTGTAATCTGCCACTCTTTGCCATTAAACACTACTTTACACGTTATGCTGGGCAAAAAAATATTTATAATAAAATTGTAAAAATTTTGAAAAAAAAAAAAATTGCTCTGTGTGTGAGGATCACACTATTGAAAAGGGACCTGACGAGTGAATTCTGTATTAACATGAATGTTCATCTTAGAATGAATGTAATATATTAATCTTATATTAAAACTTTTTGTAATGTATATTCTGTCTTTTTGGCGGAGAGGTGGGAGCTGTTGGGGTTTTTTGGTTTTTTTTCTTCAACTGTGAAAAAATTAACTCTCAATGAAAGCTGAACAGTACAAGATTCTTTTTTTTTTTAACAGACAATAGATTAAATCCTTTTCTTAATATTTGTCGGGCACCTAAGTACTATTTTAATGAGGAGGAAATCCTCTTGCAAGGATGATCATTACGCAAGGAATAGTCTTTTTTTTTTTTTTTTAATATAGAATATTGTGGTTTGATATTGCTTAGCCATCTGTGAAATTGCTTTCTAGCTGTGTTCTATGTGTTTGTATGTGTGCGCCTTGGGTTTCTACATTTTGTAAGACCTGTGACTGCCTGCGATACTGTATTTTAGTAGCCACAATAAAAACACTATCCATCAGTCCTCAGCAGCAGCTGCTTTTGACAAGCTTCTGTCTGACGCCGAATGCTTTACAACTGTCAGCAAGCTACTGTCTACGTCTGCCAGATCTAAGCTTTCTGTTTTGCCCTTCCCTTGGTTTTACATGAGCGTACATCTTTTACATACATATCTAGATCCGGAGACACGTTTTGAAAGCCTTTGTTGATGTGCCGTATGTTTCGTTACTGCATATCGTGCCATGTTTATGATGTAGGTGACCCGAACCTATGATGTAATTCCTAGCACAGTGTATTTCCTCGTATTTATAGAAGTGACCGATTTTTTGTAACCTGTCCGCTAGGCAACGTTCTCTTTTTGTAATGACCCTTCATTTGTATGACAACAGTTTGTTATCTTTAATATAGTTGAGTAATACTGTTTTTGTTCATTATCTAACATGTTATTCTAACTTTATACTAAATTAACTATAACTACATGAAACAGAAGTCTTATGTGGAGAGTGCCACAAACAAGGAAAATGTCATATATATATAATTCTAAATGATTTCCACAATGTATGAAAATAAATGAGAATGTAACATTCAGACTGAATATTTCATTTCTTCTCCAATTTGGTGCAGGGTATTGGGGGTAATAAAGATTATTGGGCTACACTGATTGTTGTCCGAAGATGGCCGTCCTTACTCACTATTGGGACATTAGCAAAGTTCTAGTATCTGGGAAAAAAAGTATTAAAATGTTTACAATACTATTTTTTGAGACCTTTTGAAGTTTGTTGCTATTAGAGTTTATACAGCAGCCCTTTAAAGGGGCATTACAGTGGATATTGTGACCATGACAAACACATGAGTGTGGAGACAGAATTCTAGAAGCAGACAGCTGTTTCACCCTTATTGAGGATCATGAGTGTAGTATAGGGGCTTAACATGTAAAGCATTATAGAGACCGCCTCACAGGGAAAGCAAGGGAGACTTCCGCTTCTTTCTAGTGAATATATGCAAATAAGCATCTTCATTTTAATAACTGTTACTTTTAAGGACATTATTTTAATTTTATTCAATGCAGCATGAATGCTGTTCTGGAATTCAGCCTCTTCTAGACAAATTCACAGTTGTATAATATTCTTCCCCATTTCTTTATAGTGGACAGTGCCTTGGAGAATATTAAATAAATATTTGAAATCTTTTTATAACTTTACTTGATTGGTGCTTTTCAAATACATTTTCTCAGATGTTCTTTGATTGCTCTTTTCTTCCCAACATTTTTGTTTGCAAATTCGCTAGCCAATGGTGGGACCTTCTACAGACAGGTTTGTCTTTAAAAAAAAATAAAAAAAAATGAGGTGTGTTTTATTCCTTTGAAAATAAATCACTGTCACAGACTACAAAATGAATCTTGGTAATTACAATTTTCCTTGATTTCTTCAGGCTGTTGTTAATCATTTATAAATCTGCAGGGTTTGCACAGTGTCATGTGTCTACCATGCTAACCACAGTCACATGACACATGCTGTACTGAGCAGTGAGGCTTTGGAACGTCCTCTGAGCTCAATCTGCTCTGTGGACTGTAGACTCCTCCCCCTTCGTCTTTCCACCACCCCCGTCACATGGTATGCTGTGAGATTGTGTGACCGGAAGTCATAGTTCTCTATCCTCAACAGAGGTTTTGAAAAGGAGATAATTTGTAGGAAGACCACTAAGAAAATTGATCAGCTACATGCTTTAAGGTATTTAACTTGCTATTAAAATAAAAGACTATGTAGGATTGCTGCTTTATGTGTATATTAGCAAAAGTGGTAAATGCTTATGTAGTACATTATGGTCTGAATTTTTTTCTTTGTAATTATGTGACAGTACTGAGCACTTTGTGTTGATCAATTTTAAATTGATGTAAGAAAATAAAATGTGGAACATGCCCAAGGGGAGTATACATTTTATAGCCACTGTATAGTATCTAAAATATATTTAAACTTTGCATTTTATTTTGTTAGGAAATATACAGTTACTATATATATTTGTGTATGATGTTCTTCATATTTAGTATTATGGTTAGTTTGCTTAACTGCCTGAAGGTGTCATTGTTGCTTCTGCTGTCTAAAGCGCTTCAGCCTGTGAGAGCCTAAATTAAAGAGGAAAAGCTTTACAAAACTGTTTTAATAAGATGTAAACTTTCAGGTTTTTTTTTTCTCAAGAAAATAGTTCCATTATATGTAAATATAAAAATTGGTTTAAAAGAATAGTTTTGTTATTTTCTAATAGACCTACGAGGACATATTTTAAATAAATTCCTTAACGCAATTTTTCAATTTACCGCTGAATGGGTGATTGAGTCTGTCTGACAAAGGTATAAATGTATTACAACTGTACAACTTCACTTAATTCCTTTTTAGAAGGGTAGATAAATCTACTCCTTGAACATGTCGTGTTGAGAGCCATATAGTGTCTTGGATGAACTGCGTATGATGGGCAATAACTTAGCCCCTGGGATGGAGTGGTGTAGGAACAGTCAGGTGTGGAGTAGAAGGTCAAGGACTAGATGCAAAGAAACCATAAAGCACAGGTGTTATAAAGGAAAGGAAACCTTATTGAACAGAAGGTAAGACAAGCCAAGATAAGATACTTCAGATAGGCTAAGAATCAGATGCTGTAATGTGGAGGTCCTGGGATCGCATCCTGGTTGGTCTTAATACAATCCTTCCAGTTGGGATCTGAGAATGCAAAACGAAGCGCTAAAAGGTAAAAGCCAATATGTGAGGCACCATATTACAAACATAATAGAAAAAGATCTTTGGATTCATAGATCTTGGTAAAATAAGCCATGTACAAAAGACTTTATTCCACTTGATTTGTCAGCATTGCTGCATAGAAAGAAAACCTGGACTTGTTTCATTCTATTTTATTAAAGCAACAAGGGGGTAAACCACTTAAAATATAGTTGACCGTTAACGGCATATATGGTAAACCAAGATTTCTCTGCGTCTTTTGGTGCATCCTCACAGAGGTTCAGACAATGTCATTGTGTCCTTGGAAATGTTTTAGTCTTGGCAAAGGTATACACTTGTGTGCAGTATTTTTCTGAAAGCCTTGCAGAACCATGGAGCAAAGCGTGGCTGGAGATTTATCCTGCAGACTTGTAGTCTAATGATCTCTAGACCTTGGCCAGTAAGGAGATATGGATGTCTTGTTGATGAGTAGGCTCATTACATGTGTTTGTACCCGGTATATCAACTGATGCACATATATGATTTGCTTATTTCTCCAGAAAGGCAGCAATCAACCTCGCAATTAATTATAATACAGTAAAAGTCCAAATATGTTGGCAGGAGAATAGCAACTTTGTTAAAGTTAATCTAGTACATGATCTGCTTTCTCTCTTGGAATGCATTTTCTGGCGACTGGAAAGCAGAGCAGCTCTTACTTGTGATTGTGTACTTTGGATGCTGATCGTGTTTGTTGCTGCATCCTACAGTAACAACAGACTTTAACAATTCTGGCCTATTAGTTTAAAAAAATTTTATATGTACATACACAAATACCATCTTTAGATACCAGTTCCCTCCACCCAACTATCTGAACTGTTCGGTCCAATGCATGGGACCACTGCAATCCATTAATACATACCCCCACTTGCGCTACACCAGATTCACTGACCACATCAACAACATAAAAGAGGTGAAAAACAAGCAGCGATGTGTTAATGTTTAATGCAGGCGCTGATTGAACTGAGCCAAGTCTCTGTGCAATCAGTTCCTGTGTAAAGCTGGGTACACACTAGTGCATTTTACTGCAGATGAGAGTTCTGTAACGATTGTAACAACGACTGAACATCCCGATGAGCATGCAGATGTATGTGTGCAGACTTACACAATTTACCTTCAGGTCTGTGATCTTTATCTCTCATATCAATCTGCTGAAAAGATCCTGATTCTGCACATGCCATAGAGATCAGCCTACACTGCTGGTGGTGAGTGCGTACACACTTCCACATTTACCCGACATCAGTCCTCTGCTGGTCATGATTTTAAGGAAGTTTATAAAAGCGTGTGATCTGCATGATCATTGCATCAGTGTAAACCCAGCTTTAGAAACATAGGGAGAGAGTATGGTGCTGTGCTGGTGGTGATGGGTAATGCAGTACTGTAGGGATTCCTGGGATGGAAACTAAATGTATTTATGGCTGGACGTACCCTTTAAAGCTGCAGTCCAATGAAAAAAAAGTTTTAACAGAAATCACTCTTATTACATCATTTTGTTTTAATTTCCTTACTTATATATTTTAAGATTAAGTATTAACAGTTTACTTAGTGTATGTGATTACCAGGGCAATCACAGTCATGTGATACATTATGTAGTAAACAGAGTGGCTTTGTAATGCACCACTTTTCCGAAAGCTTGGTCATAGCACAACCCCAGTCTGCCAGATCCACGTCTTCCTCTGCCGTCATGTGACCAATGAGGAGCTTCTTGACTGATTGGCTCTGACTCGGAGATCAAGTTACTCCCCGCTCATGAAAGTGTTTTTCACTTGGAAGTATTTTGTTTCAGCTCTCAAGCAAGATACTACACTGCTAGCCATATTACTAATTAGATTTTGCAAAGCGAAGACTGAGTTATGCGAGGACAACCTGGCAAATTACCATCTGCTTCATATGGAAAAGGTACAAAAAGAACAAAAGTTTGTGGATTTGCAACTTTTAATTGGACTTATTTAAAAAACCATGGTACAAAGAACAGTCATGTGCTTTAACCCCTAGCAACCAGCTCTTAGATATCCGTTATCATTAGTCTAGTGTGCAGCACAGTGGTTATCATTTTTGCCTCACAGTGCTGAGGTCATGAATTTGATTCCCAACCATGGCCGTATCTGTGTGGAGTTTGTATTATGTTCTAATGTTTGCGTGAGTTTCCTCTGAGTGCTCTGCTTTCCTCCCACACTCCAAGAACATACTGAGTTAATGTTGTCCGCAGCCTACCAGTAGGTAGTGCAACTTAGGTCATTTAGACCGTAAGATCCAATGGGGCATGGACGGATGTGAATGACACACATTCTCTCTACAGTGTTGTGTAACGTGTGGCTCTATTTAAATAACCTATAATAATAATAATACAAGAGAGTCTGTGAATTATAATATGTATATATGTTCATCGACTGAAATTTCTTAAACCGTTTCCTGGGGTGGCTCATATGCCAAATTGGCAAAATATGTAAGTAAATCAGTTAGAAAATTGTAAATGGATGCACAATGTAATTATTATAAATAAGGTAAGTTTTATGTTGAAACAATCATGTGAAATCAGTATTAAGAGTTTACCAAATCCGAATCTTACTTGCTGGTGTCACATGGACAAATTAGAATGCTGTGATTTTCTAGCCTGATGAGCATGGTGTTCTAAAGTCCCACATTGCCAACATTTGTCAACTTCCCTCTGGGAGATCCAAGAGGGTAAATCCTGCTGCTGAGCCCTGAGGGTGGCGCAGCGCAGTGCGGTTTGCTTAATTAAAACACGCCCACTGCTGCTCAGTGCCACTATTTGCAGATTAAGGCGGGCCCTGGATGGTGCAATGTGCAGTGAGTCATGTCCTTAGGCCCCACCCACTTCACTAGAGAAGTGGGCAGGATGCAGGAGGTTGCGCTGCTCTCCCATGAGTCCAGGACAACTCCTATAAATTCAGGAGTCTTCGGAAGATTCTGGGAGCCTAGGCAACTAAAGTTTTCCTAGAACACAGGAAGTGATTCAGCTGTTAAAATGCTGCATTCAGCGTAAGCATTTCTTGTGAGAAAGGGAAAACACATTTTTCGTTAACTACAGGAGATTTGGGAAGTTGCACTTGCAGAATGGGAAGGTGATATGTCCCATTTCATCCTTTGTGACACCAGCCTTAATATCTTGCAGGATACCTGAACCTTTCCTAAGGTTTATTTTAGTATTGGGTGGCAACTTACAGCACTTTCTTTCTTCACCGCCTATATCTCTGTAATAAAGAACTCACGGACTTGGCAGAGCTATGTCACAGAAACACAGTGCCGCTCTCAATGCAGTTTCAATGAATTTGGCTTCGGAGTGCAAAAAATATAAAACAACTATATGTCGAAGAGTGGCCGCTGTTTCCAAGCCAGCTTTCTATGATGCTCTTCTTGCCAGAAACAAGTTTTAATGACTGCGCCCAAAATATCTTGCAATTCTTAGTCTGCACATTTACTAGACAGTATTCTGTTGACCTTTACTGCAATCATTCTTGAAATTAAAACTCTTATGTGCTGGACGAAATTTGGAAGAAAAGTGTTTTCTTAATTGACACTTAAAACAACACAGTCGTTCCAAAGATTTTTGAAATATGATTACAGCATTCCTTGTAAGCCATCAGCTCGAAGATGCTCATTCTGCTGCCAGAGAACCCATTGAAGGTTGAGTTACTTTTAATCCATTCTAGAACTCTGCACATTTCACTTATTTTCTCATTATGTATTAATATAATAAAGGGTCAGTGGATTTAAGATGTTTTGATTGAAGTATAATTTCAGCCAGTGTCTGCCAGCCATTTGTGAGATCCTGCCCCTTGGTAAATCGGTAGCACTTATAATCTATAGAAGAAATAGTAGTGGAAAATTGGAACTGAGAATGGTCATCCAAGGTAATGATTTGTGGTGGTATTTATTAAATCCATTGTTTCTGGCACATGTTATGCTGCTGTGAAGATGAAATAACGATCAGCCAGCCTATGTATAATGTAAGTGACTTGGAAAAAAATGAGTCCTACTGCAAGCTAGTATTGGGGTTATTATTGTGAATCACTCCAAGCCAAAAAATATTGTCCGGATGATGCTAATTTAAAAACTAAGCTGGGTGCGTACAGTAAGTATTTCTTATTAATAATTTGAAATGTCACATTATAAACAAATAATGTTGCATTTAATACTTTAGAATGTTAGGAACAGCACCATTGACTCTTATTTGTCCGGTTTTTAATGCGCTTTTCATGTGTTATCTAGAAAAAAAAATTTACACGTTAAGTTTGAGCATAACTTCGACAAACAGCATGCACACCAAAAAGACAATGGTCTAATTCAGGGGTGTCCAACCTTTTAGCTTCCCTGGGCCACATTGGCAGATGACGAGTTGGTTTGGACCACACATAAGATACACTAACAATAACGATAGCTGATCATCCAAAAAAAACATAGAAAACATAGTTAATATATATATATATATATATATATATATATATATATATATACACATATATAGATAGATATATATATATATATATATATATATATATATATATATATATAAGAAAAAAGTGATTATATATCTATAATATAAATGCTTAGTGGCGTGTGTGTGGAAAAAATAAAACCAAGCTGCAGCGCCACCTGCTGGGCGGAGTTATACACTGACCTACTAAATTCTTAGTGTGTGTGGAAAAAAAACCTCATAAAGGGCTGAAATTTGGTATACTAAGATGTTTTTAATTTGTTAATTTAATTTGTTAATTGTTAAAAGTATTTATAAAGATTTAAAAGAAATATATATATATTTTTTTTAAAGGAGAAGTGACAGTTGGGAGTGGTTGGTGGTTGCCGGGGGTGACAGTGGGGAGTGGTTAGTGGTTGCCGGGGGTAACAGAGCGAGAGGAGTGTGATACTCAGGACCGCTGAGAGAGATCCCTGTGTCTGGATAGATGTGGCGATGAAAATGAAGGATGAGGTGATGGAGAAGAATGATGAGGTGATGACATGTGGACAAAACCACGTTAAAAAAGGGCGCTTGCGTCGGGAAGTAACGCTCTTCCCCTGAGGAGGCCTGGGCTAGGGCCCAAATGCATGACAAGAACCTTTTTAACACCTTAAGTAGCTTGATTTGACTAGAATGCATGAGTATCATGCACGGGTTAACTTGTATAATATATATATATATATATATATATATATATATATATATGTATATTATATATATATATATATATATATATATATATATATATATATATATATAGCTATCACTTTTTTTTCAAATCCCCCTATACTTACCTTTCAATCGCCCTGTTCAAAAAATCCTCTCTAGTTATTATACTATAATCACTTTTTGTATTGTTTCGATGCAATATAATTTAAGCCAGGCATTGTATATCAGGGTGCAATGACCAGGCCTGCGGTACCTGACATGTACACCACTGTGACTCCAAATTGTGACCTGTTTTGATAATTACACCACTATGTTAGTTAAGGGATAACAACTTAAAATGGGCCAAAGAGAATAATATATAATGCCCCATTAGTAATACAAGTAGAAGTATGTAGCAGGGGAGATAAGGTCCATGATGCTCCAGGACCAGGTGACTTTTATTCACTTGTCAGCGTCCCTTGAAATAATAAAAAAAAAATCCCCCTTAACTTACCTTTTAATCAGCTTGTTCTCCTGTCCTCTTCTCTTCTTTTCTCCAATTCTGTGCTGCTGATTGTTCTTCTCGCGCGGGTGTCTCCTCTGTGCTGCGCTCTGCAATGGATGTTGGGCGTGATGATATCATGCCCGACATTCACTGCGAGCGCCGCACGGAGAGGAGACAAGGGAGGAAGCTGGAGTACCAGCTGACGTGACCGCGTGACCGCAAGGTAAGTAGTTTCTTTTCTTTCTTTTTTTTTTGCAGGATTTTTTATTTGCCATTAAGAGCGCTGCCCCCTTGCCACAACCAAAACTCCTTCTGGGCCACATTTGCAGGCGTGCTGGGCCGCGGGTTGGACAACCCTGGTCTAATTAGACAGAACACCACAATGAGAAATCCAGTTCTAGAGATAGGTCAGAAGCTAGCAGTAACACTTGCATTCTCTGCACAGGTGAATATATTGGATGGTAACAGCCACAGTATGACACCTGATGCTGCCTTATAAGACATTATTTGGTTCATATGATTTCCAATACATTGCTGTAAAACACCCAAAATGAGATTAAAAAAAATTAGATGTTTAATGGCTAACCAGAAAACAATTACAATGTGAGCTTTTGGGCAACTGACAATATCCAGTCATTATTTGTATGTTATAATATACACTTCACTAATAAAAATGGTACTTTGTGTAAGGAATGAGAAGGACGTCATTTTTGTTGCTACCTCATGAAGCATAATGATATGGTCGTCAGTGTCTGTAGCCATTAATATCAAAATTAAAAAACTATCTATTTGTATAACCTAAAGTTTATATTTACGGACCCATGAGCACAATGCAGTATTGTACTCTCAAAAAACGAACACATCAAAAACTAGTTGCACCAGTGTTTGTGGATTTAATGTCGATTAATTCTCACAGAGACATCTGAGTTTCATTTCATGGACATGCTTTTTGTTTAATTATGTTATTACACATAAGTAGAAATAAAATTGATTTATTGAAAAGCTTGAGTGCACATGTTTTAGGGGAAACAATAAGCCAAATTCTTTTAACATCGTGTTTACTAAATGCTCCCTCAATGGCATTTTGTTGAGACATATTGATATGTTTGTGTTTTATTACGGTTTATTCACTTGGGTCAAAATGATTGTTTGGCTGAAGAAAATGGTATTGTTCATTGCTAGTAAAATGTATCTATTCTCCCTCAAGGATTAAAAATATATTAGACATATAGTTAAAACACAATCTCAGCAAAAAGGTGCAATTATATCATTTTATTCACATATATTATATTTGGGGTAATACATTCTTTCTTCATGTCACACAGGGCTAAAGAGTCTGTGAAAGCAGTTAAAATGTACCCGTCAATGCCATTCAATCAAATCCATTGATAAGTCCACTAATAAACAGGTTCGCCACATGTAACACATCCAAGCTCCAAATTACAAAGTACTGTGTTATGACTCTGCCTATACTTTGTATGTGGCAGCAGTACCTCAAATCAACCAGAGGTGCTGCTGTTCTGCCCCTGAACTTTACACCATACCTGTAGGAGTTAAGCTCCTTACCTGATTAGAACTGCACCTGTCTCACAGCTTCTAATACCTTCCTCAATCTGTGGTCTGGGTAGTTCATCATTTATACCTGGCTGCTGCTTGTCTCTGGTTTATCCCTGTTCTAGTTTTGCTTTGCTGTTGTCTGATCTCCTGTTGTGACCCTCTGCCTGATTCCTGAACCCTGCTTGTTTGCCTTTTTGCCATGACCTCTGCATGATTACTGGACTAAGCTTGTTTGCTTGTGACCCTGACCTCTGCCTGGCTACTGGTTTCTTTTTGAACATTTGTTGCACTGACCTCTGCCTGGTTACTGGACTCAGCTAGTCTGTTTGCTTCCCTGGACTACCTTGTGCCTCTGGCAATTTGGAATCCTGATCCCTGCCTCCTTAGTCTGGAGCCTCGTGCCTCCTGGCAATTGGGTAACTCAATATACTTATTCCTTTATTTAAACTGTATGTGTCATTGCTTGGAACCTGCTGCTTCTGTGGACTATTCCTGCCATTCATCATACCTGTTCATAATTGTGTATTGGAGTATAACTGTTTATTCTACTACCTGAAATCTGCATATTCCACGAACTCAATCTTCAGATATTTTGCCTAAATATAGACACTTGGTTTTTCTACTGATATTGCCGTGTCCTGAATTCACTAGGAATCATAACAGACTGGAAGAAAACTTCACAAGCATCCATAAACAATGTGGTCAACAGAATCTGGCACGCAGTCTCCTAAATGACAACGTTAAACATTTCAATAAAGTCTGGGAGTCTTGGTACCACGAAAATAACAGCAACTACCAGGTTTGATATAACTTTCTCATTGGTATCAACATAGAGGAGACCATGTTCTACCCACACAATCGCTGTCCCTTAGAATGTTTTACAGACCATTTTTCATCCTCCAAAAGCTACAGAGACTGCTAAATTACCACTTTCCCCTTCCTTTACACCCCCCTCTCTATCAGATACAGCACCCCTGCCTTCCCCACCTTTTTATAATCTAAACACACTCATCAGTTTTTCGAACCTTACTACGTGCCATATGGTCACACTTCTAAAAAGCACTTGATTTTTGTTTGTGTTTTCTATTTCACATCTTTATTGTGACATCAGTAGGCTGGTCTTGATCTTTGTATCTTTTCTGTGTGCATAAGGCTGGGTACACACCATAGGTTTTTCAGCTGATTATCGGGCCAATCACAAGATAAATCCGATATTGCATTAGTGTGTCCGCTCCCACAATAATTTTTTATCGTACCAAAGCACATCGTATCATTTGAATTTATAAACAGACTAAAAATCTCTATCAACGATGGGCAGCACAGTGGCCTAATGGTTAGCACTTCTGCTTCACAGCACTGGGGTCATGAGTTCGATTCCTGACCATGGCCTTACCTGTGAGGAGTTTGTATGTTCTCCCTGTGTTTGCGTGGGTTTCCTCCGGGTGCTCCGGTTTCCTCCCACACTCCAAAAACATACTGGTAGGTTAATTGGCAGCTATCAAAATTGACCCTAGTCTCTCCCTCTCTGTCTGTCTGTGTCTCTGTGTGTATGTGTGTCTATATTAGGGAATTTAGACTATAAGCTCCAATGGGGCAGGGACTGATGTGAATGAGTTCTCTGTACAGCGCTGCGGAATTAGTGGCGCTATATAAATAATTGACGATGATGAACGATGGAACGAGGTCAAGCAAATTCTGCAGTGTTTGCGCACTCACAACCAGCAGTGTAGGCAGATCTCCATACAGTTTAAAGGGTCACAATCTTTTCAGACGATGGTTACGACAGATGAAGAGCACAGATCTGAGGGTAAATCTTGTAACACGTGTATAGTGTGTACATACTATAATCAGCATGCTGATCGTGACTTTCAGTCGTTGATAAAATCATTAACGATATCGCATTGGGAAAATTTTTCTGTAGTGTGTACCCAGCCTAACTTTGTATATGTGACATATATATATTTTGTGACATTTTTGTTGGATATGACCTGCATTTAACTGTACTCTGCTGTTCTAAATTAAACAGTATAAAAATGTAACACTCCCCTACACTCAATGAGGGCAGCCATTTTGGCTCATAAGATATTCATGAGAATAATGAGGTAATGTCACTAGTTCCTAGTTAATTGACTGACTAATAATGAATCTTATAAATACTTATGAATACTTTGTAAAATCACACTATGATTTTGGAGACTTTGGATCTTGAGCTTCCATTCACACTTTAAGTATTCAGCAACAACACTATGAAACTGTTGTATACTGAATTAGATCAATTAGAGAAACCATACACTGCTGGCTTAGTGACTTCCCAAGTCCCGAACCATGAATAGAATTTAGGAATTCATTTTAAACCAAGTTTCCAAATCTGTTCTTGCTGTAGTGGAAATTTCCACGATTGTTGGCTCACAATTCTCATCTTGGATTACATTATAAGTATAGGAAATTGCTCTAACTCCTCAAAGTTGTAAATTTTGGATAAAAATGAGTTATTGCATAATTCTATTATAACCCAAGGATGTTGTAAATTCCAGCTCGTGATTTTAATGCATGGGCCCTTATTCAATAAACCACAATACTGCCATTCAATTTAATGACTTGGTTTAATGACTTGGTTTAATAAATTGACTCAAATATGCTCTTATATAAATTGGATTCTTTCCCTTCTGAAATGATGGATTTGTTTTCACATTGTTTTAGTCCACCTGCATAATATATGTGCTTGGATGTATATGGAGGTATGTTTCAGCAAAAGTCTGAAGAATTCTAATATAACACATGTATATTAACTAGAAGACTTTTTGTGTGATGCAATATAAGTGCTGAGCAAGCGCCAGTACACCAGGTATTACTGAGCTGATACTCAACCAAGAAGGTTACCAGCAACTAGAATGCCGAAGATTGTGCAAAAGACTAATCTAAGCTAAAAAATAAATTAAACAAGCTGAGAAAAAAAGTGTAATGGACAAATCCACATAAAATGAATAAAAAAACAAACAAACATTTTTCCTAATTAAAATCATTCTGCATAGTAACATAACATACTGGCAAAACACCTGATACTTGAAATAGGACTTGTACTCTAAGTCGGCGGTTGGAAGACTCAGACATGGCTGTTGCTGCCAATTGGCAGACAAGTGATAGTCTGACAATCCTCTGCAACATCTGTATGCGTCAAATGTAAAATGCATGTGGGGCATAAAAGCCAAATAAAGAATGAACAGTGATGTCATGTTAACCACAATAGAGGAATAGGACCTCGGAGTTGCAGATGAAATGAAGCAAGCAGTGTAGGTTTTATTGAAGAAGTACTAGTAACAGAAAGAGGGGAGTTATATTGTCACTTTATAGACCACTGGTAAGTCCACACCTTAAGTGCTGTGTACAGTTCTGGAGGACCTATCTCTAAAAAAAATAGAATTAATATAGAAAAAATAAATCGGAGCGCGACCACTAAAGTCGTACATGGGCAGCATAGCTGAATTTATCAGGAAAGACGTCAAGATCTAAACATGTAAAGCTTATAGGAGAGAAGGGATAGATTGGATATAATAGAAACATACAAACATGTCAAAGGTAATAATAGAGTTCAGGACGGTAGTATTGGTTACTAATAGGAATTCATACATTTGTTTTCGACATCTTGCTGCTTTTCAATACACTTTGTCCATCTGTCAACAAGCTTTCGTATTCCTTCATTAAAAAATGTTTTAGGCTGAGCTGCGAGCCACGGATGCACCGCTGTCTTCACCTCTTAATCAGACGTGAATCTTTGTCCTCTTAGGGCTTCTTTCAGGGGACCAAACAGGTGATAGTCTGATGGAGCAAGATCAGGACTATAGGCAGGATGCTTTAACACCTCAAAACAAAGTTTTTGGAGAGTGTCGACAGTATGAGCAGCGGTGTGCGGATGTGCATTGTCATGCAATAACACAACACCCCTGGATAGCAGTCCTATACATTTTGTTTGAATTTTAGGCTTCAGCTCTTCAGTAAGCAGCTCACTGTAACGAGCACTGTTGATTATTCAACCTTTTTCCTGATAATGTTCCAATACTGGCCCTTGAGAATCCCAGAAAACTGTAAGCATCAACTTTCCAGCTGATTGTTGACTTTTGAACTTTGTCTTGGTTGGCGATTAAGGATGTTTCCATTCCATACTCTGCTGTTTGCTCTCAGGCTCGTAGTGATGAATCATATCTCATCGCCAGTATTGACTCTTTTTAAGAAACTTTCATCTTCCTTAGAGTATCGGTCCAAGTTTTCTTTGCTGATGTCCAAATGCTTCTGTTTGTGCTCTTCTGTGAGTTGTTTCGGCACCCATCTTGCACAAACTTTTTAAAACCCAAGTCTGTTGTGGATTATTGCATAGACAGAGCCATGGCTGATTTGCAACATAATGCACTGTCACTCGTCTAGCCAACAGAATCCGTTCACGTGCACGCTCAATGTTCTCATCAGTCATGGGCGTGGACGAGCTTCCGGCTCCTCTTTCATGGCTGATATTTGTGTAGCCTTCTTTGAACTTCTCTATCCATTCGTACAAACTTCTTTGTGACAAAACACTTTCTCCATAGTGTGCACAAAGTCTTCGATAAATATCAGCACCAGACACACCCTCAGACAACAAAAAAGAATCACTGCACGCAGCTCTAGTTTCATGTAAATCACAAGTGGGGAAGGCATTTTTTCTTGCACTGCAGTCACAAATGAACTTGTGTAACATGTTCAAACCTGCACAGCAGTGACTGGGGAGACAGCAACCTTGTATGGAAAATGTTGATAAGACAGTGCGGCCAACAGAAGTTTTAATATAACTGGAGTGCAGATAATTTTTGACTCACCCTCATAATTGGGACCCTAGGCATGGAAACTGGTATGCGGCCGGCAATTAGAAATGGCTGCATTTAGATCTAATCAGTGCTCTGCCTCCCCCATATCATCATTTGTAAAGGAAGCGGGAACTTAGAGTGCGGATTAGTGTCATCACACCAAAGACAAGGTTGTTTGAAGATCTATTGGAATGCCATCTCAGTTGGGGTGTTAGAACCTTTAAGGTCAACTGTCATTATTGTTGCCATCTCTGCGCCTCCTTCGTTGATCTTTGCAGACTCCTTGGTTGAAGCAGCTGTGACCACAACTTCTGATATCACAGAGCATAATTTTCCTGGCTCTGTGCACAATGGTCTGCATTATGCCAAACAAACATGGTGCCTGAGTCTTCCAACTGCTGATTTAGGGCATTATTTCAGATATTAGGAGTGATTCCGGCAACTTGTGGTTATTAGCAGCATAACAATTATAATGAAACTAAATATTTTTATTTATCTTTTAAAGAACCTTTGTCTCTTGCTAAAAGTCAACGGACTAGTGAATGCAGCCCACACCGTTCCTGTGAAGTCATGCTGTTAAGACTATTAGCTCAATGGAACCAGATGGAGAATATACATGTTTAAATGAAGAACACAGTTGAAGCCAGAGACTCGTTGTTCAGTTTCATTAATAACCAGAATGCACAATAAGCAGAAATCAGATTAGAATAATGCAGCTGGCTGGGACATCTGTAAATGATAAACAGGACTCTGATCATTTAAAATTGAAAAACAAGGACACTCGTGTGTCCTGAAAGTTGCATTGTCCATAAAAGCCACCCAATGCCTCCCTTTAGGTGCCAAAATGCAGTGAAAGACTTAGAGGTGTCTACTCCCATTAATCCTATTAATCTGGCAGATCAGGGGTGAGGTCTGAATTCTAGGAAGATTAGTATCCTCAATTAGTGATTTCTACCTAAAAGACACTGGGACCAAGTACGTAACTACCATAAGTGTAAGAGGGCAGAATTGTTGAAGGGCACTCACCTTAACTGTCAAAGCCACTTTTGTATATTTCGGTTTTTCACAATCGGGCAGTACAAAATGTTGCTGTGGTGTCCACAAATGTCTCGTTACACCTCGAACTGGGAAAAATTGGAACCATCATCATTGGTTTGGTCTTATTAATGATTTATGGTTTAATAACTGTGAAATATTGACACATACACGCACCTCATTACTTTATTAGCTCATGATATGTAATAACACATGACACCTAGCAACGTATAGGTTCTACTGACACAATCTACATGCTCTAACACTCCAACAATACCAGGTCAAATCAGCTTAGCCCTATAGTTTCTTTGATTGATTCTGAAAATCTAGTTTCTTGTACACCTCATGTTTCCCCTCTTACTTTAACTCAATATTCTTTATAAAATAAATTATCATGACAAAAATTGCTCTGATCCACCAATAGGACATTATTCACTAACTATATCCTGCAAGTTACCATTTACCTTTCTCTTCCCCAAGAGCATTAGTTTTGTATGTTTTGCTTCAAATGGTGACCTTTGACTTCTGATCTATTTTAATCTAAACTACATCTGAACAGACAACTCTTCCTACTGTGTTTTTATGTCTAGAAATGAAGAGGGAAAGTGGGGATCAAGCCTCTATGAATTTAATGTAGATAACTGATACTTGCTGAAAAATCTTTCTGCTAAAATGCCATATTTAATAACTATTACTTAACTCATCTCTATTCCAATAGCAGATGCTGAGCAATGCTGTTTTATAGTCTCATTATAATATAGTAACACTATGTTTTTAAAGTGCAGTAGCTGATTACATATACATTAGGGCTAAAAGGCATAAAAGTCACTGGTGATTAAAGAAAAAATGATGTCATAAAACGATTGAATTATACTCTGCAGGTGAAGGTAAAAGGCACCTGCTTAGTTTAAAGGACTGATTGAGAAATCATAAAAATTAGCGATATGAAGCTTTGCAGGGTTTTTAACAACCTATTACAGGCCATTAACAACATATTTGTATAAGAAAACAATCATGTGACCTTTTACATCTTGTCTTAGCAAATGTATGTGTCAGTGATAAGCCCCTCTACCCACTCCCTGATTTAATATCTTATCATATATTCCACCAGTCATACAATACATCACCTCTCTTTTGTCAGGAAACTGCTCCTGAACCCCTTTATCGGTCACATACCGTCCTCTGCGCACTTGTGACTTGGAATCTTACTGTAAGGGAACACACAAGATTCCAGCCTAAACCTCAAACTCACCTCTATTTCAGGCTACAGATTTCTCTGGTCCCTTTCCCAACAGACGCAGGCTTCACATTAGGGATGAGCGCACTCGGATTTATGAAATCCGAGCCCACCCGAACGTTGCCGATCCGAGTCGGATCCGAGACAGATCCGGGTATTGGCGCCAAATTCAAATCTGAAACTGAGGCTCTGACTCATAATCCCGTTGTCGGATCTCGCGATACTCGGATCCTATAAATTCCCCGCTAGTCGCCGCCATCTTCACTCGGGCATTGATCAGGGTAGAGGGAGGGTGTGTTAGGTGGTCCTCTGTCCTGGTAGATCTCGTGCTGTGCTGTTTAGTTCTGTGCTGTGCTGTTTAGTTCTGTGCTGTGCTGTGTTCTGCAGTATCAGTCCAGTGGTGCTGTGTGCTGTGCTCTGTCCTTCTGAGGTCAGTGGTGCTGCTGGGTCCTGTGCTGTGTCCTGTTCAGTCCAGTGGTGCTGTGTCCTGTGCTCTGTGCTTCTAAGGGCATAGTTATTTCCCCATTATTCCCAAGTTTTTAAAAAGTAAAAAAAAAGTAAAAAAAAATAAAAAATTAAAAATTAAAAAAAATATATATAATTATAACCAAATTTGCAAAACCAATCCAGCAGTATAAGTCCATTGGTACTGCAATATTACAAAGTTCACACATTCTGCAGTATCAGTCCATTGGTGCTGTGTCCTGTGCTCTGTCCTGCTGAGTTCCGTAGTGCTGCTGGGTCCTGTGCCGTGTCCTGTTCAGTCCAGTGGTGCTGTGTCCTGTGCTCTGTGCTTCTAAGGGCATAGTTATTTCCCCAATATTCCCCTGTGTTTAAAAAAATAAAAAAAAGTTATTTAAAAAAATACCAAAAACTAATTTAATTTTTTTTAATTACCACAAAATTTGCACAACCAATCCTGCAGTATAAGCCCATTGGTACTGCAATATTACCAAGTTCACACATTCAGCAGTAAAAGTCCAGTGGTACTGCAATATTACCAAGTTCACACATTCTGCAGTATCAGTCCAGTGGTGCTGTGTCCTGTGCTCTGTCCTGCTGAGTTCCGTAGTGCTGCTGGGTCCTGTGCCGTGTCCTGTTCAGTCCAGTGGTGCTGTGTCCTGTGCTCTGTGCTTCTAAGGGCATAGTTATTTCCCCATTATTCCCAAGTTTTTAAAAAATAAAAAAAAAGTAAAAAAAAAATAAAAATTAAAAATTAAAAAAAATATATATAATAATTATAACCAAATTTGCAAAACCAATCCAGCAGTATAAGTCCATTGGTACTGCAATATTACCAAGTTCACACATTCTGCAGTATCTTGTGCTACATATAATGGAGACCAAAAATTTGGAGGATAAAGTAGGGAAAGATCAAGACCCACTTCCTCCTAATGCTGAAGCTGCTGCCACTAGTCATGACATAGACGATGAAATGCCATCAACGTCGTCTGGCAAGCACGATGCCCAATCTCCTAGTACAGGGCATGTAAAATCCAAAAAGCCCAAGTTCTCAAAAAACAGCAAAAAAAGAAACTTAAAATCATCTGAGGAGAAACGTAAAGTTGGCAATATGCCAATTACGACAAGTAGTGGCAAGGAACGGCTTAGGCCCTGTCCCGTGTTCATGACTAGTGGTCCAGCTTCACCCAAGGATCTAAGCCCTCCTCCCCCCCCCTACAAAAAATTGAAGAGAGTTATGCTGTCAGCAACAACAACAAAACAGCAAAGAACTCTGCCTTCTAAACAGATGACATCACAAATCCCCAAGGCGAGTCCAAGGGTGTTGTTGGTTGTGAACCCTGACCTTCCCATCACTGTACGGGAAGAGGTGACTCCATCCAGCATTTGCAGCACGCCCTCTGCATATGCTGGAAGGATCACCCACAGTCCAGTTACAGATTTGGCTAATGAAGGTGTGAATGTTGTACACTGGGAGGAGGATATTGATGTAGCTGGCGCTGAGGAGGATGTTGATGATTATGATGCAGACAGATACCAAATTGCATTTCTCAATTTCTATTTATATTCTAGATTATATAACGGCTGAAAAGTTTTCTGTTTTACTCCTAGTGGAGAGGGGATCTGATGCAGACAGATACCAAACTGCCTTTGTCCATTTCTTTGTATATTTGAATTGCTAGTTCTACAGTCTATGCAGGCTGCTTTATTTATATTCAACTACAAGTGTAGGGCGGGGGGGGCATAGATAGCCACCAAAGTAACGTGGTCCATTTAATTTCACTTTCTAGCTCCACAGTCTGTGCAGCCTGCTTTTTTTTATCTTCAAAGTATTTATATTTACAAGCCTTGCAATCTAAATTAACTAGAGGTAGTGACGTGGTAGAACTCCAAAAGGCAGTTTGGAAGCCCCTGTACAAACTGGCTCTATTTTTTAACTGAGTTGTCCCCCCTCCAGTGTGTACTCGGAAAGAGTTTTTAGTGCAGCGGGGAACCTGGTCAGTGAGCGGCGAAGGAGGTTGCTTCCTCACAACGTTGAAAAAATGATGTTTATAAAAATGAATAATCAATTCCTCAATGAAGTACAGCACTGCCCTCCAGACAGTACAGAGGGACTGTGGTTGTGGAGTCCAGCGGGGACGAATTGATAATGTGTGAGGAGGAGGAAGTACACACTGTAGGGGGAGAGGAATCAGAGGTTGAGGATAAGGACGACATCTTTCCTCAGTAGAGCCTGTTTAGTTTGTACAGGGAGAGATGAATTGTTTTATTGGTGTGGGGGCCCAAACAAACCAATCATTTCAGCCACAGTTGTTTGGTAGGCCCTGTCGCTGAAATGATTGGTTTGTTAAAGTGTGCATGTCCTATTTCAACAACATAAGGGTGGGTGGGAGGGCCCAAGGACAATTCCATCTTGCAACTTTTTTTTTGGCATTATGTGACCATTCAACAGTCGTTTGCCATGTTCAAAAAGTAAAAGAAAATGCCAACAAATTCAATAAATTAAATCAAAAGTTAAATGCCCTGTCATTATTTAAAACAAGAGGTTTTGACGTGCTAGAATTAGTGTAGTGTTAAGATGTTATAAACACTACACTTGGAAATTGGAGGAGGTAATATGGCCCCGGTATCAAATTGGGTACCGGGGCCACCCCACTACGCAGTCCAGATACTTGTTTGGTGGAATTCAGACCAGTTGAGGGTGTATTTATTTTATTGTGGCCCCGGTATCAAATTAGGTACCGGGGCCACCCCACTACGCAGTCCAGATACTTGTTTGGTGGAATTCTGACACGTGGAGGGTTTTTTAATTATATTGTGGCCTCGGTACCAAATTGTGTACCGGGGCCACCACACTACGCAGTCAAGATAGATAGATGTGTATCATAGATAAAGTACATTCAGTGGTGTGGGGCAAATTGAAAAATATTCAAAATGCACTGACATTATCAAAAACAAGAGGTTGTCACACGCTAAAACTCCAACATGTATATGATGGAGAGGATGGAGGAGCAGCCGTATGTGTAGTGTAATGCAGACCTGTTGAAGGTTTTTTATATATTTTATTGTGGTGCCCAGTGCCCACTCCTCTACGCAGTCCAGGTACATTTATTGGTGCGAATCATAAAAGTTCAGGGTTTTTAATATATTGTGGTGACCCACTCCTCTACGCAGTCCAGGTACATTTATTGGTGCGATTCATAAAAGTTCAGGGTTTTTAATATATATTGTGGTGACCCACTCCTCTACGCAGTCCAGGTACATTTATTGGTGCGAATCATACAAGTTGATGGTTTTCTTATTATATATATTGTGGTGACCCACTCCTCTACGCAGTCCAGGTACATTTATTGGTGCGATTCATAAAAGTTCAGGGTTTTTAATATATTGTGGCGACCCACTCCTCTACGCAGTCCAGGTACATTTATTGGTGCGATTCATAAAAGTTCAGGGTTTTTAATATATTGTGGCGACCCACTCCTCTACGCAGTCCAGGTACATTTATTGGTGCGATTCATAAAAGTTCAGGGTTTTTAATATATTGTGGTGACCCACTCCTCTACACAGTCCAGGTACATTTATTGGTGCGATTCATAAAAGTTCAGGGTTTTTAATATATATTGTGGTGACCCACTCCTCTACGCAGTCCAGGTACATTTATTGGTGCGAATCATACAAGTTGATGGTTTTCTTATTATATATATTGTGGTGACCCACTCCTCTAGGCAGTCCAGGTACATTTATTGGTGCGAATCATAAAAGTTCAGGGTTTTTAATATATATTGTGGTGACCCACTCCTCTACGCAGTCCAGGTACATTTATTGGTGCGATTCATAAAAGTTCAGGGTTTTTAATATATATTGTGGTGACCCACTCCTCTACACAGTCCAGGAACATTTATTGGTGCGAATCATAAAAGTTCAGGGTTTTTAATATATATTGTGGTGACCCACTCCTCTACGCAGTCCAGAAAGATACCTTGTTGCAACGTTTTGGACTAATAACTATATTGTGAGGTGTTCAGAATACACTGTAAATTAGTGGAAATGCTTGTTATTGAATGTTATTGAGGTTAATAATAGCGTAGGAGTGAAAATAAGCCCAAAAACTTGATTTTTAAACTTTTTATGTTTTTTTCAAAAAAAATCCGAATCCAAAACCTTAAATCAGAACCGAGACCTTTCGTCAAGTGTTTTGCGAGACAAATCCGAACCCCAAAAATAACGAAAATCCGGATCCAAAACACAAAACAGGGTTTTTAATATATATTGTGGTGACCCACTCCTCTACGCAGTCCAGAAAGATACCTTGTTGCAACGTTTTGGACTAATAACTATATTGTGAGGTGTTCAGAATACACTGTAAATTAGTGGAAATGCTTGTTATTGAATGTTATTGAGGTTAATAATAGCGTAGGAGTGAAAATAAGCCCAAAAACTTGATTTTTAAACTTTTTATGTTTTTTTCAAAAAAAATCCGAATCCAAAACCTTAAATCAGAACCGAGACCTTTCGTCAAGTGTTTTGCGAGACAAATCCGAACCCCAAAAATAACGAAAATCCGGATCCAAAACACAAAACACGAGATCTCAAAAGTCGCCGGTGCACATCCCTACCTCACATCTCTCAGCAACTACCACCAGCTACGTATAAGGCCCGTAGCAAACCTATAATCACCCAATTGCGCACAATCAGTGGTCTGGTAGCTAAACAGTTAACCCTTCACACACTGTTTTCTAAACAGTTAATCCAGCCAAGAAATCTGTCTGTTCTAAACAGGCAATGGATTCGTTTAGAGCAATAAGGACAGAACTATAAAGTTGCTAGATTTAATATACAAAAGGTACAATGCTTACAGATCATACAAAACAATTAGATAAAGATTTGACATACAAATAAAAAATTGCAAACAGTTATAAAAAAAAAAAAAAAGGGATGAAAGTACAGAGAATCACTTATATATATTAATCTGTATGCCTGGGGGTAGGCAGAAAAGATGGACAGTCCTTCAATTAGATTGTTCCCCAGGAAAATGACAATTTGCCCCTTCCCAACACAGATTTTTTTAAGCAGAAAAAAAGGGGAGGGTCTTCACAGGGGCAGCGTTAATGCGTTAATTTGCTCACAAATATTCCAAAAGTTTTTACCTTTGGTAACTCTCCACAGATATATCCCAGAGACATAACTCCCCCTTCACTAAACCGGTCATAATCTCCCGCACATTTAAATACCAAACATGATGGAATTATAACAATGTGACATCCCTTTCCCAAAAACATGTGATTATAGCTTTTCCCTGATACTGCTAGTACCTGTAATTCACAACCCTGGTCTGATTTCTGCTCCTCAGTATGGAGTGCCACACAGATTTCCCAAAATATGAAACTTGAAGACATCTTCTTTTGAAGTTCATATTTCTATATACCTGTATAGGCAGCCTTCAAATACTGTCTTTATCTGTAATATTCTCACCTAGGCATATGGCTCTCTCTATTTTACACCTAGTGGTTCTTTTGTGTTTAAACTACCTATTGAAAGGAAGTCATTTAGGAAGTGAAATACAGGATCAAAACAATGGATGTCTAGGATCTGCATATCTTAATTTAGTCTCCTCACAAAAGGTCTGCTCAACCTAATTACCCCCTACTGGGCTAATTGACCAATTTTTTTTAAAAAGGAAACATTTATCTGCGGGGCAATTGAGGTTCACATCTATGTATCAATGCAATATTTTATTTGGGCCCTGACATGTAATATTCTACTTCAACATATCAGATTTATGCTCTCATCCTGACAGTATGCCTTTTATTTAAGATCAATAATAACGGTGGTCCAGCAAAGTAATAAAATTGAGCAATTATTATTTGTGTCATTGGGAGGAGCTGATGGGTAAGGCAGCAAGCCTCCCAACATTGCACTGCGCAAGGAGAGAAGTGAATTATAATTTTGACTTTCCTGCAGCATACAGAGGACACGTGCATGTTTGTGATAATGTGCATATGGCCCACAGTTAGATTTTGCAATCAGCGGCAGTATGGAGGACAATGTATCTGTCTCTCTGACAGACTCTCTACAGGGACTTTTGTTCAATCTCATTTACCACTTTCCCTGGGATTGCGCATATCTGGCAGCCTATCCTTGCCCGCAGCAGGCATCCTACTCCTGTTCACAATTTGCATACTTTTTCATCTCATATCTGGCAGCATGAAACATCCCACATTCAGCATAAAGGGTCACTGCACCATGAATGACAATGTTTTCCCACAGAACCCATCAGGCTCTTCCCCTGTAGACTAGGAGTGTGAGGAGGTGGCAAGAACCTTCAAATGAGTTAAAAACAGTGATATTCAAATATCTTGGATGGCCTTAGTGGATAAGACACCACTAACAAAATAATATGGGTCATATTGTATTCTGTCTAATGAGTGTGAGGCGTGGAAGGCCAGCTTTGCAAACTTCAGCATCTCAGACCTGTGATTACAGGTCTGAGATGATGAAGTTTGCAAAGCTGGCCTTCCACGCCTCACACTCATTAGACAAGGTTAGCAGGTGTCCCATCACGCTTTTGCTCCAGATAGCAACCTGCCCTTTGCATTTTGCCTGTGGTAAGATGCATAAAGACCCCACCAACCGGACAGTGAGAAAAGTCCAATGTTAAATAGCAGATGTGATTGGACCATTCTTGTACATGCTGGACAATGTTGAGAGGAAAGGCAAGTCTGTGTGCTCTCCTCAAAAACTAACATCAGAGCTACTCACATTATAGGCCAGATCTTTAATTATATCACTAACACTCACCGGTCTCTGTGGCCATCCAGAGCAGATCTTGGCCCCTAAATCTCTGGATTTTTCGAATTGCGTAGATACAGATTTGTTCGAGCCGCAGTTTATTGAGGAGCTAAAGGCCAGCGATAAAGCCAGTAGGCCTTTTAACAACCTCAAGCACCTTTTTATCAGGGAGGTTGGGCTTCCAAAGGTGGGGGTCCAATCAGAGATTACCAAGGCTCTGGAAGGTCCCAAAAAGGAGGTTTTGGATATCAACCCCAAGATGGTGGGAGAGGGGCAATGTCAAGCATGTTAAGGAAAAATCCATGGTAAGTGTATCTTTTTTTCTCTTAATCTTCTTACAATCAGAGACAGCATACCTGTGTGGCAGCAGAATACCACAGACCAATGGTTGCTACAGGTAATTTGATCAGGGTTATTCCTTCCACTTTTCTTTGTTCAAGGAATTGCGCCCCTCTGCTAGACAAGGTCCTGATATTAACTTTGGACCAAGAGAAAATAGTATTGACTGATCTGTATTCCAAGGTTTGTACCAGTCATCTCTTTCCTGTCAATACGCAGGAAGGCTCTTTCAGACCAGTCCTCAATATCAGGTCTGTAAACCACTATCTGAAGCAAAAATGGTTTTGAATGGAAGATTTGGCAGATCTCCATTATTTACTATCCATGGGGTGTCAGTGCATAAAGATAGATTTAAAAGAGTTTCCATTCTATATCTGTTCATCCAAGCCACAGTCGGCTTCTGCTGTTTTTTACTTGAAAGATCTTTTTCAATGGACTGTATTGGTGTTTGGCCTGTTCATTGCCCCCTATACATTCACTAGAGTCATGAAAGCAGCTATCTCACACCTGCATCAACAGAGAGTGTTCATTGCATAATTTATTGGGATGACATGCTCTTGGTGCATCTGGATCACAATACCTTAATGCATCACAGGGATTCAACACTTTATCTTTTTACAAGTCTGGGTTTCATAGTAAATGAGCCAATGTCGGTTTTGAACCTGTCACATGCTATTACATTTCAGGGTTTAAAATTAGATACCCCTTATTTCTCTTTTGCAGTACCTCCAGAAATTGCCTAGACATTCAGGAACTTGTATAGAGAACCCTCCAAAAGTGCAGGGTTTCATTACATTGCCTGGAAAGAATCATAGGGAAAAGGATTTTCCTGTCCCCAGTTTTCTGCAAGTGCTGCTTCTATGCAGAGAATCCCAGAGTCTCATAGGGTCATATTTCTTGCCTATTATGTTTGGCCAGACAATATTTGTCTGACACAATGGGTAAGACAGGAGCTTTTCCATTGGTGCAGTCTTCCTCTGCCTCCTCCACTTCCTCTTGTTGATCTACAGACAACAAAATTGGCATGAAGGTCTTAGTTCACAAGTGGCATCAAGAGTTTCCCATTCAGTTTTTCATAGTCAACAAAACAGCTGTTTTGTTTGTCAATAGGGTGGGAGTCACTCATGCAAAATGTCTAAGCCGGGAAGCCCTGGAGATCTTGGATTGGGCAGTTCAGAAAAGCAATTTTCTAATCTCAACATATTTACAGTGAGAACTCAATGAATTGGCATATTCATTATCTCACCACTGGATTCTGTTGATTGAGTGGCAGTAAAAAAAATAATACCTTTCAAATGAGAGCACACACCTTCAGACAGAGCCATACCTATACATTCTAGTGCCCTGGGCAGAACAGAATACTGGTGTCAAACGCCCCCTACAACACTCCTTAGTGGGAGTAGATGCTGCCTCTCAGTGGCAATGCACCATTGGAGGGGATGTACCTAGACCTTTACAAAAACAATGCTTTTCTCCAACACTGTGTTGCCCTTTCCTACCTGGTCTTGCAGCTCTGACTACCTGGTTCTGCTGCTGGTGTCTTAAGCCTAGCTGCTGCTTGGCTGAATCCTGTAATGTTGGAGCCCTGTTTGGAAAAGAGACAGCTACTATAACCTCCTGGAAAGCTGAGTAGTGCGTCTAGATGCTGCAGTGAGCACAGAGTATGCGCCTTCCTCGTTGTGTCGACTCCCTGTTACTTGGCTAGTACAGCCCTCCACTGCATTAATGTTTACATCGGGGGCTGGTGTTATGGCACAAAGCAGGTGGCATTGCATCCCCACAGCCTTGTGCTGTCCTTGTTACGACCCTGCCTTTGGAAGTTCAGTTATGGACCTTTTTATGAACCCTTCCAATGCACAGATCCTCGCTTCATCTCCAAAGTATGGATAAAGGGAGCATGAAAGTTAGTCATGATGGCCTTTTCATGGGTGGATCTGAGACATTACTCTGCTTTTGTCCCCATCAACCCTGTTGTTGAAAGTCCCGCATAAGATCAGGATAGAACAGGTAACTAAAATAATTCTGTCATATCCAGTTTGGTCAGCCAGATTTGGCCTCCCTTGATCAGTCAAAGTTATTCTGGAGTTCTCCAAGGACTGCTTCCAGGCCACTGTGGGTTTGTTAGAGACCCTGCCTCACTGCATGTGGATTGCAACATCACTTGGTGGTAACAGATGTAGTATTAGCATCACCTACAAAGACTTTGATTACCGCTTCCTTGAGGCCCTATACTAGGCCAAGATATAATCAGAGAATTTGACCATAAATGATATACGGCGAATTGTGTTCACATCTCTTCTGTTCTGCAGGATTGGCATCTTCTGCGAGTCAATCATATGGATCTTCACTTTCCCTAACAGAGAATAAGTTATGTTTTCGCATCATCTACCTCTCAAATCTATTTTACCTAAATACTCAAACACATGTGACTTTGATCCTTTCTTGGCTTCAGTTTTTACATTTTCTAATATTTATTTACATAAATTAGTCTCTCTGTTAGCATTGGAGCAGAACTGGTCTCAATCTGTGTGTGTGTGTGTGTGTGTGTGTGTGTTAAGGAATTTAGACTGTAAGCTCCAATGGGGCAGGGTCTGATGTGAATGAGTTCTCTGTGGCTCCGTCACTCAGTGAAAGCCATGAGAAGCAGGAGAATTTGCGAGTGTGTGAGAGTTCGATATAGGAGATCGATGCATGGGATAGTAACATTGACCTGTCAGTGGAATCAAGTAGTAGGCTGGTATGCCCAAGCGTAACACCTACTAGAGATTGAGAGTAATGCTGAGTAACATTAAATCTTGTGACTACCATTTTCAGCCACAGCATTTGAGCATAATTCATCAAAGTCCGATTCCTTTGACAACTGTGTTTGTATTCTGCTACTATATATGTGTCTGCATTTTCACCACCTAACATGCTACTGAACCTGAGATGAGGAGAACTGAGGTAGCCTGAAATTTACCATTTCAGGGTTAGGTGCCATAGCGCAGCACCTACACCACACTGTCAAGATGCATGGGGACTAAAAATATGTTGTGTATTAGCAACTAATATGCTAATTACTAATCATGTTTTAACATTGCTTTGTACAAGTCACTGCTTATCATTTTGTGCATATACTGGGTGAGGTGGGGGTGGGGGTGGGGGGACTCCGAGCAGGGTCTTACTTCTGGTTTTCAAGCTCTTGGCGCTCTGTCTGCTCCAAAGACAGTGGCAGATTGGACAACAGATTACAGCAAAATACTCCTATATTATACTAAGGAACCAGGGCATGAGAAGGACAAGTCTAGTGTCAGCGGCAGACTACTCACAAGGAACAACCAGAATACTAGGATAGAGGTCCATGGTGGATTATCCAAGAGGCAAGGTAAGAGCAGACAGAGTAAAGGTATATTGGGAACAGGCCCAGTAAGCAGATCAAAACAGGAGAGGATACTAGAAACTACATTGTACAAAAAAATGCTGAAGACATCCGGACAAAAATAAAATTCATTGGGGTCCTTAAATATTCCTCACCTATGTGTAGATTTGTTGCTGTTACATGTTTACTGCAATTGTAAACAAATAAAACAGATTTCTTTTTGACAATTGGTACAATCCTGTGACCCGTGGCAGATCATAGCACAAACACTGTGATCAATAAACCATACAACTGGTGCTGTATCTTCAACAAAAGCAAACATACTTCAAATGACTGCACTTCATAACAGGTGGGGTTTTTTATTTTGGGTCCTGCTGAGTTAGGACTCGAAAGAGTATAAAAGAAGGAAATACCAGAAGTAAGTATGGTAAACCAGAAAAAAACAGAAAAACAAGTTAAGAAACACAGTAGATAGGACCTTATGAGGGCCAGCAACTTTTGCACTTCATGATGACTGAGCAGTTGGGTCATTCTGAAGAATTGTCATGAGTATGATTCTCAAGGGTATGATTGGTTGTAGGGTTAAAGAAAAGAAATAAGGAAGGTCTGCCCTTCACTCTATGGACCCATATCTGTAAAAATAATTGTTGCCAAAGGAGATCCCCATATCATTTAACCCCTTCAGAAATCAACCAATTTAACAACCTAATTAAGGGTTCCAGCATATCTAAGCTAATACACCCATTGCACTCACCAATGTTTACATTGATATTCGGCAACAACCACCCAGCCATTTCATCACCCCTCAGCCAACTCATCGCCCCCCACCCAGCCAATTCACCCCCTCAGACAATTCATCACCCCCTGCCAATTTCTGACCCCACAGCCATTCCTTTACCCCCCTTCTCCCAGCCATTTCATCAACTGTTCCCAGACATTTCATCCACTCTCCCCCTCCCCCAACCATTTCATGTCACAAGTAGCAGGTTTACTTACCTGATGATGTTTCTCTCCTCTCTCAGCACAGACAGAGCAGTCTTCGTCACCATAAGTGACAGAGAGGCTGGCAGCAAATCAGATCAGGTTGTTGTTAGCTGCCTTCCAGTGCGCTCTGAGATTCTTAGTCCGGTCTTGTGAGATGTTGTAACCTTTATCTCAAGAAACCAGAACAGCAGCAAACACTGACAGGCAGCTAACAGCAACCAGGCTTGATGCCAGGCTGCCCTTTTCAGACAAGGGATGACCCTGCAACCGAGAATAAAAACAAAATGAAAAAGAAGGAAGGAAAAAGTAGGCAATTCCCATTCCCCCAAAAATCCTGCACTCTAGGCTGCAGCCTGGTCAGGCTATTGAATGATCAGACCCTGTTCTTATTGTAAACACAGTAGATACAGGTGCTCTGAGGCCCAGGTGTTCTGACCTTAAATAGTAAAGTCAGTCAGTGGTTGGTGCCATGGTTCTTTATAAGCTAATATAATAAAAAAGATGACAAATGCTCAATTTTGGGCTAAACATTACAATGAGACAGGTGAAAGAATGGCTGAAAATACTCTTTTATGAGATATTTAATTTAACTGTCAAAGAAGTGTTGTAAGATGATTTCCAGGTGTATTTCCAGTAATACATCTGTTCTCCTGAGCCAGACTAATAATGCCACTGCCACTTAGAGTAGAATGCCCAAGTCTACTAGGTTATCCAGCTTATTTTCTTCCCTCTGAAGTATAACAGCTGGGAAAGACTTGCTGCCAACTTATCTGCAAAGTTACTTGGTGCACTGAGCAAAGTTCTTGTTTTTATAGCTGCATAGTAAGGAATTCATTGACTGCATGAGTGTTGACAGTACATTATAATGGGGATAAAATGAACATGCCCTTTCCTGTTATAGGGTCCTACAGTAAATAATAAGGCTGACTATTGTCCCTATTTACTAGTCCATGGCTATCCCTTTATAATTGTGTATCATTTCTAAAAGATGACATCACCGCAGATTGCTCAGAAACACTGGATATCTTTGTCTTACTGAAGAGCTTGGAGGGGTAAGCGCTTAATCATCTTCTTTCACATTTACAGGAATTTCATCTGTTCTTTCTCTTTTCATTGATTGTCAGAACAGGTCTGTTTATTCAGAACATACTTGATTAGTGTCACATTCCTGGATGCTGCCATGCTACTGAAAAAGGCTGTCGCACATTCCAAGTCGCTGACTTGAATTAAGTGTATGAACTTTCCTATTAGCAGCTATAGATTTGTGGCAATGAAGTCCAAGTGGTCCCTCAAGTTGTGCCAACCAGTCAAGGTCACCATCTGCTGTACTTGGCAGCTGCGTAGGGTCATGGCCACTTTCAGCTGAGGAGCGGGTGTAGACACCTCACCAACAGAGTACAACATCACTGTTGTATTATTTAGCATGTTTCACGTGTCCATTAGTCAAGAGGTGACACCTTCTATAATACATATATTCATAAAGGCACACAGGAAATGGTGAGATTACCCAACATGCAGTGGCTGAAGAGTAGGCAAGACAGCCCACCCCCTTGGTTCATGTTAAGTGGCACACTTGACCTCCATGTTGGGCTAAATATGTCCAGTTGGCAGTCATAATGAGATCGGAGGTAACAAGATACCCGGGACCCTAATGTAGAGGGCAAGACATTGAAATCTTTAAATTGGAAGGTGCTCAGGCAACACGCTGTTTCCATCACTTTAGGTTCTTCATTCTGGCAGGCGAACCTTCATAATATTCTTCCTTCATATGCAGAGGCGCACCCAGGGGGGTCTTGGTGCCTGGACACCCCCCTCCCAGCCTGGGGCACTATATGCTTGATGGAGATAGGAATTGCCTGTGTATGTGATGGGGATAGGAAGAGTTGGAGAGCAGTCCAGCACTGTCTAAAATTATAGACACTCCCCATGCATACTGGTCATGCCCAATGGCGACATGGCTTGGAAACCCCTGTCTAGAAATCCTTATATGGATATACTTTACATGAGCAGGATGCCCAGATCTGATCCCGACTTAATGGTAATCATCCGACAATAAAATGTCCAGAAAAGAATCAGGTAAGGCAGTAAATATCCGTCACTATGGCTGGAGGCTCAGATGTTACCTATTCGACTAAAGTATGAAGACAAATTAGTGGTTGTCTTTTTCTTTTCAACTTCACACCCTATCTGCACTTCTTCCATTTTCTTAATGTCACTGATTTTTTTTAAATATAATAGCAGTTACACAATGGGGCTCCCCCAGGGTACAGACATGAAATTAGAACTGGAACTCACTGGGGACTAACTGAAAACTGACTAGAGGGCAGACAAGTAATAACTTATTCTGGCAGAAATCACTCCCTCAGCGATGGGGGGGGGGGGGAGTTTTTCTTTTTGCAAGTATGTTTTGCTATAAGAAAATCATGTATTGCTTTTTTTTTGATCCATCTATCCATATGTTTTAAATAAACAATTTAATATATGTTAGCAGTTTTCAGTCTTCTAAGGAAATACATTTCAAAATTCCTTTCAATTTCCAGACTGCTTCATACATGCGATTTAAATTGCAGAATATTGTTACTGTGTGTAAAAGCATTACATAATGGGATAAACAACAGACTTAGTTTATCTAAAACACACATACACATGAGTTGATATAAGCAACTTAATTGTCTATTGACCTAGTTATAACCAGCATGTTCATCATATGTGTCTATTATAAGTTTAGTGACATTGTTGTGTGTCTATTATGGCCATACTACCTATGTAATATAAATGTCTGATAAAGAAAAAATACATTGGCTACAAATTTGGATACAAGGGTGAGAAACTACATCACCGGGTACCATTACCGCTGCCATGCAGACCATCCTATTCTCTTCTGAGCATTTGTGGGGCCTGCACATATGCAGTAAAACCCTGTTTCAGGTTCACTGCGCTTACAATTTGATATTACTAGATTATCGGCAATGGCCGAGCTATCACAGTTGCAGGGTGTGTGGTGGCTACCTCTCCCCTGACGTTAATTCCTGTCCCTTTCTAGTTCCCGGTGGTAATCGTTTTTACGATTACCACTATTCCGACATGGAAAAGCCCTACAAAGAAAATCTGAAATTATGAAAAATCGATTGGGAAATAAACAGACTTACCTTCAACCCAACGCTGGAGATCTCCGATGGGAGCACCATTGGAGATTCCGATTAACCCGACATTGCCGCTTTAAATTTCTATTGACAGACGTCGCAATGACGTCAGCCTGCAGTGCCGAACACTTCTCCAATCGGAATCACTTGCTGACAGCATGGTGCTCCCATCGAAGATCTCCAGCATTGGGTTGAAGATAAGTCTGTTTCTTTTCCGATTGGTTTTTCATAATTTCGGATTTTCTTTCTAGGCCTTCTCCATGTCGGAGTAGTGGACATTGTTAAAGCGTACCCAACCCCTAGTTCCTCTGCATATGGTGATTCACAGTGTTGTTTGATGTGTAGTACATCTATCAACTACACACAAATCGCTTTGGCTTTGCACCATCTAGCATACTTCAAGGTGCACGCCTACTTTAGAATCTTTGGAGACACTTCTGCAAACTACAAATGAGCCTAGATTTGTGGTGAGGTATACTGTGTACAGGGTCAACTCATCCACTCCTTTGACCTAAAATGTCACCTCTCTGCTGATGACACTCTAATCTACCTTTCCTCCCTTGATCTCTCTCCCTCCCTCCTCTACTGTGTGCTTGACTGTCTGTCTGCCATCTCCACCAGGATGGCTGGATGCTACCTCAAGCTCACCATATCCAAAACTGAGCTTATCATCTTTCCACCACCTAGCATCACATCCCCTCCTCCCTTAAAGTTGAAGGTGTTGCCCTCTCCCCAGTTCCCCATGCACGCTGCCTGGGGGGTCATCATTGACACCACCGTCAATTTCACTCTCCATATCCAGTCCCTTGCCCATTTCGGTCTACTCCCTTTTTCGCAAGATTTGCCCTTTACTGACAGACGACCATCCATGCTCTTGTCATCTCTTATCTTGATTATTACAATCTTCTCCTCCTCTCTGGCTTTTCTGCCAATGTCTGTCCTAAATGTGGCATTGTGACTAATCTTTCTCTCCCGACGATCCTTTTCCACTATGCTTCTCTGCAAAACCCTGCATTGACTCCCTATTCCCTCCAGAGTACAATTCAAGATGCTTGCCCTCACTTATAAAGTACTCTGTAATGCCCCCCCACCTTCCTACATTGCCAACCTTGTCAAGAAATACTCCCCTACACTCCCATCACCTATCACCACCTCACACTCCTGCCTTTAGGACTTTGCCAGCGCTGTTCCCCACATTTGGAACTCCCTACCCCGCCCTATCAGACTTTCCCCCAACCTCGAATGTTTTAAACTCTCCCTCAAAACTCAACTTCTCACACTTGCCTACCTGGCCTCATCCTAAGACAATTCCCTCCTCATACTCCACCTACCCATTATACTCCACGACTATAGTCTCCATGTACTACCTTGTCCTTTGTTCTAGTTGTCTCTTCTTATGTAGTTGCTTTCTCTATCTTTTGTATTGACTTTTACTGATTCTATTGTTTCTCATGTCTCTTACTTATCTGTATTTGTTTCAGTTTATTACTTGTTAATTGTGCGGTGCTGCGGATTCTGTGACGCTATGTAAATAAAGATGATGATAATGACAGAACGAATTTGTGCGCACTCATCTCTGGATCTCACCTACCTCTCCTTTACATAAACATCTGTGTCTGATAACAAAATGAAGAAGATAAAGTAATTCTACATACAGTAGAGAAGTAGTAGTGCAGATGCTGTGTGGGGATAGTTTTTAGAACAGAGGAGGTAAGGCTCAATTCTACATTATTCATATCTGTAGCACGCAATTAACAAGATTAACAAATAATGAATTCCCTTTTAACTCCATTAAATAACACATATATGAAAGCTCTAACATTGGGATTATGGCATATTAATATTATCGTATTATAACTGTATAGTACACTTACATGTATTTTAATAAAAATATATATACAAGCTCCGAAAATTTTACCTGATATGGTAAGACTTTCATAGAAAATGTGATATGTAATATGGAAAGTGCAACGAAAAATCACATTTCCCCTGAATGGAATGAAGTCATTATTGCACATTCATAAGTTCTCTTTCATGAATAGAGGGCCATACGGCTAAACATAAGCCCTGATTGTTTTTATGCATTTGTATGTTTTCTTTTCTCAGACTTATATGAGTAATATGTGAGATTTCTGCTAGATTTACTAAGTGGCGGTTTTTAAACGGCCGAACATCGACAGTGTTTTTTCTCACCGACAAACCTCCTGATTTATCATACTACAGTTTCAGGCTGAAAATTCAAACCACCAACAATGTGCGGCAGTTTCAAAACACCTAAACCACCAGCGGTTTAATCAAAACAGGCAGGTTTACTTAGACCCGTTTCTGAAGCTCAAACAGCATAATGTTTGAGTTATCTTGCCATTCAGAACATAAAAAGAGGCACCATTGACTTATGAATTATGAATCATTATTTATTATTTAATCTAAATTAATAAGTAACTTATGGGGGACAAATTTAATGTTTCATTATATTAAGGGGAAAATTTATGATAATATAATATATTGCCTCTATAATTCAGTGGTTTCTCCTCTTACGTTCCGAATGCAGTTTGAGCAATCTCGCCTCTTTCTTTTATTGGCTGTTTTTCAGGCATTTTTTCCCACAGCTTGTCAAACCACAGCTTTGTAAATCTGACGGTTTGTATTTTTACCATGTCATAAATCAGTATTTATGACAATGTGGCACTTTGTAAAACGGTGCTTTTCCAGCAGTTTTTACATTGGTTTTGCCTAGTGAATCTGACGGTTTCAAAACTGCCAAATCCCGCCATTTTCCCAAAACCGCCCTTTAGCAAATATAGTCCTTGGTATTTTTGCAAGGTATGTATATTTGTGTGTATACTTTTAGGTGCTTACATGTTTCGAAAGAACAAAATAGAGGCAGGGAGTTCACCTTTAAATTAGTTTACTTACCCAGATTAACTTTATTAAGTCTTAACACACTTAATATATTATCTGCGACTCTGCTAATCTATTTACTGCTTTGTTTTTTTATTCTCAGGAGACTCTGTCTTCAGGATATTCCAAACAGCCCTTCCTACTGTTTCCATGAAATTGAAATACTGTGTTTTTCCAGGAAAGCATTTACCCTTCTGAAAATGTGGAGCAGCGTGGAGATCACTAAGTTGGAAATCAGATGCTACATTCTTAAATATTACTGTGCCCATGTGTTTAACACAAAATGTGAATGACCTAATAAAGAGACGCTGATGAAGTAAACACACATTACCAACCGTCTCTCTGTCTGTCCTAAGCGAGGAACAGCAGCTCTAGTAAATAAAAAACAAATATGATAATTTGGAAACATTTATCAATGTACTCAATCTTATGTCTGCACGTAAAGATCATTGGCTTTACCCTATGTCCCTCAACTAGAATTAAACGCCACCCATAGTCTGTACCTATTGAATGTAACCATTTTGCGGTCTGAACCAACATTCATGATGATGCAGCTACCAATTCAATACACAGTCCCCTATTTTCAGGGCCTCAAATGTAATTGGACGAATTAACATAATCATAAATAAAATGTTCATTTTTAATACTTTGACGTGAATCCTTTGCAGGTAATGACTGCCTGAAGTCTGGAAACAATGGGCATCACCAAATGCTGGGTTTTCTCCTTTGTTATGCTTTTCCAGGCATTTACTGCAGTGGTGTTCAGATGTTGTTTGTTTGTGGGTCTTTCTGGCTTTAGTTTTGTCTTCAGCAAGTGAAATGCATGTTCAATAGGGTTTAGATCAGGTGATTGACTCGGCCATTGCAGAATATTCCACTTCTTTCTGTTAAAAAACGCCTGGGTTCTTTCGCATAATGTTTTGGGTCATTGTCCATTTGTACTGTGAAGCACCATTCAATCAACTTTGCTGAATTTGGTTGATTCGGAGCAGACAGTATATTCCTATACACTACAGAATGCCATTGGAAGCCATGTCTATGTCATGAAACTGCCTCCACCGTGTTTTACAGATGATGTGGTAGCTTCGGATCATGAGCCATTCCAAGCCTTCTCCATACTTTTTTCTTCCCATCATTCTGGTATAGATTAAGCTTAGTTTCACCTGTCCAAAGAATGCTGTTCCAGAACTGGGCTGACTTCTTTAGATATTTTGGCAAAGTCTATTCTGACCTTTATATTCTTGAGGTTATGAATGGTTTGTACTTTGTGGTGAACTCTCTGTATTTGCTCTTCTGAAGTCTTTTCTTTATGGTAGACTTGGATAATGGTATGTCTATCTCCTGGAGAGTGTTCTTCTCTTGTCTGGTTGTTGTCAAGGGGTTCTGATTCTGCGATCACCCACCACGGTTGTCTTCTGTGGGTGTCCAGGCCTTTTTGTGTTGCCGACCTCACAAGAGCGTTCTTTTTTTCTCAGAATGTACCAAACTGTTGATTTGGCCACTCCTAAGGTTCCCACTAACTCCCTGATGGATGTATTTGTTTTTGCAGCCTATGGATGGCCTCTTTCACTTGCATTGAGAGCTCCTTTGACCGCATCTTGTGGGTTCACAGCAACAGCTTCCAAATGCAAATTCCACACTTGTAATCAACTCCAGATATCTTGCCTGCTTAATATTTAAAGAAATAATGTAGGCATAGGACACACATGCCCATGAAACAGTTTTTGAGTCAATTGTCCAATAACTTTTGGTCCCTTGAAAACGATCGGGCTTTTCAATTTGGATCCGAATGCTCTCATTTATCTTAAAGCTGATAGTCTACACTTTGGGCCCATATTCATTATATAGCTGTATCTTGAATATGTTTTGGTCAACAACTAAAATAGCAAAAATTGTGTCAGCATCCAAATATATATGGATCTAACTGTATATACTGTTTTCAAGACATACACTTCACATGATGGCCTGATATGTAATTGTATGAGTTGTACTCCTCATCTCTACAAACTTCTTGTGACACCACCACCAAGTGTATTGGACATTTCCCATACACACCAGTCACAGAGCGAGGACGTGGTCTTCTCGCCGAGAAAAGGAGGGGACCAAGAGACAGAGGAATGAGAAAGAGGAAGGAAATTACAGTGACAGAACAAGCAGAAGGGAGAATAGAGAGATAACTTAGAGGAGAGTAAGGCTAACATGGCAGGCGGAGAGAGAGAGAGAAACGATCAATGGACAGCAGATAAAAATACAGTGAAACAGGCAGAGGGGATTAATAAAGGAGAAATTAGAAGAGTGTAGAAAGGGAGTGAAAAACAAGAAGTGAGAGAGATATTTGAGTTTATGGGAGTCAAAAAGGAGTAGAGTGAGAGGTAAAGCCAAAAAATAAATTCAAGGGGACAGTAATTCAGATAAAGAGGGAAAGATCAAAATAGTATAGGAATTTGGTTAGGAATAGTTTGATAGAGAATGGTCATGATTACTTGAGGACACAGAGGTCTACAACTACCAGTGGACTAATCTCCTAAAGCAAGGACCCCAGACAACACTCTACCTCATTGGACCCAACATTTGGAAAAGAGGGACTACCAGGTGAAACCAAGTCATCACTTTAATGCTTAATCTTCAGCATAGATCAAAAATACAGAGTGTAAATTAAGTTCTGGTCAGGTGAATCACTGCTTGATACAAATTCCTACTACTGTAAGTCACAGAGAATAGTGACTATTAATGAGCAATTGGCTTCTAATTTTATTTCATTTGTAAGCTAGTAAATAATTATATTTACTTGATTTAGAATAACATTTCTGTTTGGTTCAGAATAATTAGCACTCTGCCTTATTAGAAAGTAATCTATTAAATCGGGTCCTAGTTGCTACTATTTCATTTTTCAAAGGGTACTCTAGAGAAGTTTCAGCTTATAGCCCTGGGTGTCCTGTTATCTATTTTTTTTTAATTATAGGAGGTGAGGCTGATTAATTTGCATCAGATGATGACCTGTGTGCCTGCCACAGGGTAGAAAGAGAAACACCCTCACAGTAGATACTTGTATACTACTGAGAGTTTATAGAGGTCTCCACTCAAATTGGGATGGGGCAACAAAAAATGATTTCACTGTGGTAATGAGGGTGAGTAGTGTTCTGGATTTCTAATCTGACCCTAGGTCTTGGCTCGTCAACCTGTCATCTATTAGTGTATAGTCAATGCATGAGTAAGAAAAAAGCAATTGGAGTAAAAGGTGAAATTTAATTTTTACGACTCCTCAAAAGACAGCCCAAACTTCTCTTGGGTTGCCAAATGCAATACAATGATTATAGAAATATATCCCCACTACCAGTAACCATTTATGCTAATTTAAGTTTACCAGGAAAAATAATTTGAGAAGATATGTCAGACATTCCAAATGAAAGAATATTCGTAGAGAATATAGCTTCAAATTTAGCGGCACTTTGAATTGTTTTGAAGAATAATTACCAAATCAAAACAGATTTTTGTTGATTTTTCTCTGCCAAAAAAGTTTTAAATATCCAGTTTACTTTTGGCATTTCACTTGAAAATTGTTTTTATTAATGCTCACTAATGACTATTAACATTTTACAAAGTTGTCCTTTGGATAGTTATTCTGCCATATTTAAATGTCATATTTAAATAAGTAAATGATAAGTTCATGATCTTGAACCTGAATTATAACTTTTCAACATTTGTTAAACATTTGAACTTGGAGATTCATAGAACAGTTTGTGAAAAATAATCCACTTTGCATAGCCCAAAGCACATTTCTGTAATTTGTTTTACTTAATTTGTTGCATGTCACTATCCACTAAATTTGTGTCACTGACATTTTCCATTATATTTTATCCCCAAAATTGGTATATGTACCTTTTTCCACCTGTTTAGCATTTCTATGTGTCCTAGTTTTTTTGTTGTTGAAATATCTATTTTTTTTTTAAAAAACTTATATTATATTACTTATTTTGAAAGTGTTACATAATAAGGGGGATCTTACTACCCATGGATTCTTGGCAAAGGAGTTATTGGTAAGACTATACAGTATTCCCATACAACCTCCAGGCTTGGATAAATAACATTACTTAGGGAGTGAGCATGACCTGATGAGCTTTTGAAACATCAAGAAAATCTTATTTGGTTTAAGTATATAGTGCTTGGTAAATTATCTCACTTTGGTCCAGGTAGCAGGTCTGTATATTGGCTTGATTGTGGCATGTTCCTTCTCAACCCAGGAGACATCTCCGATGGAACCAACCTTCAACCTCCAAGGTGGGTTTCAAAGCCTTAAAGATAGACTGTCAAATCCTTTGAATGTAAATTAACATTATTCTAGATCTCATGCTAGCTTCTAATAATTATTAAAATAAAGCCAATTATTTTCCTGGTGGAGACCCACCACTCAAGATGGATTATACAATCATAGGTAAATAAAACTTTTCAGTCGATGTTGACAGTAAAATATAACTTATTTAATATTCCAAGAGCTAAAAATAAATAAAATATAATATTCCATTAAACAATAAATGAAATAATCAGCTGGACCAGAAGGTACCTTCTCACATTAAGGGGCATATTCAATTAGGTCCGGTAATCGTGATTACAGGCAGCTAATCAATTTTGCCTAAGAACACAGTCATGAATAAAGAATGGTACCAAAACATCCTCCAAGAGCAACTTCTCCCAACCATCAAAGAACAGTTTGGTGATGAACAATGCCTTTTCCAGCATGATGGAGCACCTTGCCATAAGGCAAAAGGAATAACTAAGTGACTGTGGGATCAAAACATTGACATATTGGGTCCATGGCCAGGAAATTCCCCAGACCTTAATCCCATTGAGATCTTGTCGTCAATCCTCAAGAGGCGGGTGGACAAACAAAAACCCACAAATTCTGACAAACTCCAAGCATTGATTAGGCAAGAATGGGCGGCCATCAGTCAGTACGTGGCCCAGAAGTTGATTGACAGCATGCCAGGGCGAATTGCAGAGGTCTTCAAAAAGAAGGGTCAACACTGCAAATATTGACTCTTTGCATAAACTTAATGTAATTGTCAATAAAAGCCTTTGACACTTATGAAATGCTTGTCATTTTATTTCAGTATATACATAGCAACATCTAACAAAAAGGTCTAAAAACACTGAAGCAGCAAACTTTGTGAAAACCAATACTTGTGACATTCTCAAAACTTTTGGCCATGACTGTATACAAATGTGTAATATAAATGCATTGAAGAACCAAAATTCATTGAAATAATTTTATATCGCAAAGAGAACGTAAAAAACATAAAATGTCTGTAAACATAACTCTATGCAATATTTTTGCATTTAAAATTATTGTTTCTTTTTCATACTACAGTTTTGTTTTGGGTTTTTTAAAATTTGGATTGAAGACCTTTGATGAGATTGAGTTTTCTGCAACAACACTCAAGATGCTACATTACTCTTGTTAAGTGGGCTACTACCTGGAGCTGATGTTATTACTTGTGAATTAACAGAGGAAGTGCTTGGAATTTTCACCAAGCGACAATATGTTTCCTGTTGAGATTTAACAACCCAACTTCTAACAATCCTGTCAAAATTATTTGACATACTACCTACATGAACACTAGACTCATTGGACAATTTATTGCAGATGTTCGAGTTGGACAGTCCTGCTGATATTGAAAAGTCTGTGGTATTCCATCTCCTTTAGTTGTTGTCAACGTTCCTCGCGGTCCTCTTTTAGTGTGTCCAATGACTCTCTATACTGGTGTTCAGCATGAAACAGGATTGCACTGGACTATGGCGGCTTCATGCACCCTCTTCATTTCAATGACTTTGCATTTCAATGAATTATGCATTTAAAGCGGCAATAGCGGACCCTACACCTGTATAATGTAATCAAGGCGTAGGGTCCACTATTGCAGCTTTAATGGCATAAATTTCTCCCAGAAAAATAGATAATAACAGCGCAGAAGAGAGGCACGTAGGAGGTAGAAATAAGGGAAAGGATACCCAGGTGGAAAAATAACATGGATATAAAATCCACAACGCTTGCAAAAAATAGAAAATATTTATTCCATAAAAACAAAAGATGAATACCATATACAAATCAAAATATTAAAGCAATTAAGTAATATGACACCATTCAATATAGACCAGGTATGGAGGACCTAATAAAATAAATACATAAGTACTCAGAACATTTGCATCCAGATAAAAAATGATATTAATGATGATGGTCCATATAACGTGATATCACTAAGATTATAATGATATTCCATAGAATGATATTGTTCCAAGCTTATTCTACTATATTGAGATAAGTTTATAATGACCGATACACTTTGATATCAGCTAGACAGGAGTATTAGCAAGTTCAGTCTCCAAGAATATTAACTAGCCATATCTCGTTCTCCACTACAGTATAGCGAATGCATGAATCCATGGATGTTAGCAAAATACTTGCATTTGTAGATTCCTCGTGGGGAGTATTGAACTGTTATCTCAGTCTCTGCGACTCTCAGCTGAATGCTCTGTGGAGATGAAGTGCGCACCTCTCAGGGCTCCGATTAACCAAAGAATCCAACAAAATCTTCCGCTTTAATGCAATGTAGAGCTTTTCCAGCATAGATTTTACTGATTGAAAAGGTCCGTCTATACCACAGGTACAACTGGTGATAATATCAGCGACGCGTTTCGTCCCCTCTTTGAGGACCTTTTCATAGCCATAATTTTCTCTCCGGCCAATAGGAATTACGTCATTTCTTCGACGAGGAACTACTAAGGTAAAAGGACTTTTTTTTTTTTAAATTCACCTTTAATACATTATTTTTTTTTTTGTACTTTTTTACACTAGTCGGTGAGACCCAGGTTGAAAAACCCGGGTCTTACTGTTCATAGTGCAGGCTTCCCAAGTCGGACCCGGGAATTACCCCACCAAAAGACCTGGGTCTAATTCCTGGGTCAGCGGGGAATTAGAACCAGGTGCATTTTTTTTTGCTTTAAAATGTTCCTGATAAGCTGCTGAGTCGAGTTCTGCCCCCCCAGGCTAAAATTTGCCAGCCCTCCCCTGCCCCCAGGTCTTTGCTCCGCTAAAAATGAGGAGAATGTGAACATTCTCTTCAGTCTCCATTTTTACCTACCCTTAAGGATCATGATGATTTTCTCCTGTTGCTCTTTACTCTGTCTACTCTCTATCACCCTGGATGACTTCATTATGGAATATGCACATTCTTTATACTAGATCAGAACACCCATGCAAAGAAAAAATGCAACATACATGTATGAGTTAAAACATCATTCTTATGCCAAAAACGTTTTAGGATTTGAGCACTTACCATGCTGGATTTAGATAAATGCACAGAAAGCTTAACATATGCAAGTCAATCCTTTCACACATACTTTTATTTTTAAAACACATATTTAGCCTAGTGCAGTGATAATAATATATGTAATGTCGAGAAAGTGTGATGTGTTTGATTTATCTCTGATGAGAAGTCTCCTAAAATCGATAGTGAGGTCTTACAGCCTAAATATTCTAATTTTGAATAGCTTTTTTTTTATCTATTGGAAGGTGGCCATACTGAGAAAATCATACTTATAAACAAAAGTTAGTTCTTTATTTACTTTCTTTAGTATAGTTTCTCCTGCTGCCAATTGCATCTAGATATTTTTATATTTTATGATATTTATGACCACAGAAATTACTTTGTGGGAAGTATTTGTCGACTTGTGCTCAATTGCAGAGTTGAGTGTATACAGAATTAAACTTTAATCTCCATAAAACTAGCACAATTTGCAGTAATGAAATAACTTAGTGGAGGATATTTAAAAAAAAAAAACAACTTCTTCCACAGGAGGCTGTGTAGTGGGTGGCACCCATAGCCACCAATCAGATATTTGCTTTCATTTTCTATCCTGTACTAGAAACAGAACTGAATTCTGATTAGTCATAATGGTTATCTCCTTTTCTACACATTACTGGTGGAACAGTTTTCATAAACATCCCCAACTGTGTTTTTTAATGCTTTGCAGTGATTCAAAATGATTTATCGTGAATCATAAATCGATAATGGATTCTTTCCCCATACTTTGGTACATTTTACAGTTGAGGAAATTGAAATCGTACAAACAAAAAAAATATATTAAAACCATGCAGCCAAACTATAACCTAATAAACTAATAAAAATAATTTCAATGTGATTAAATGAGAATTCATATTTGGAGGTCAAATTAACCTACATTTCTGAACAACAAAATATTTGAAACAAATAACAACCAATCATATATACCTTCGGTTGGTCTAATTTAGATTAAAGTGTAACTACATTATTGCTTAATAGCAGTTTACTTAAAGTGCCACAAGGTGTCCTCGTACTAGGCAGTGATAGGATGGATTGCCACTGTACCGCATCAAATACGTATTTGTTGCTCTTCCTAGGGTAGTCAGAGCTGACATCACATTTCAGGGCAGAGCTCCTACACCCTTCACCCCTGGTTTGCTAAGCTGGGGTGATGGTGTCTATCACTGTGGCATTGCGCCTGCAACTTTATATCGCAAAATGGAACTCCCCTAATTTTAAGGCTGGTACTCCTCTACCAGGACTACAGGCAGGGTCAGGGGTCCCAGTACTAGGCTATGGTCTGGTTTTATACTCCCAAGCAGCTTGCACAAGACCAAAGGGTTATGGTTGTACCCCCAGCAATAGGTAATGAAATGACTCTTCCCCGCCACTCTCTCCGGATCATGGGGGTGGGTAGGGTCCAAAGCACTCCAGGTGGAATTGGGAAGACTCCTCCGTGAGTGATGGGGTTGGTATTACCCTGTTTACTATGCTGCACCGAATGGTACCTGGAAGAATACTTTAGACAAGGGTTGTTTTTTTTATTTAAGTCCTGGTCCAACTTTGTGCTTTAGTGCTCCCTCTTTTAGGCTGGGGTCTAATGTTTTTTAATTACTTATTTTTTATATCTGCTTTTTATCCAGCATATAAATGTGTCAGGATAGTGATAGTCTCTCCATGACATGGTTTATATAAACACCATCACTATTTGATATTTCCAAAAGGAACTCCACTGGGTTAAAACTCAATGCTTATTACTGCTAATCAACTGCCAGATGTAGCCAAGCGCCACTTAAGGGCCATTATGACCTCACTGTTGTGCGCCGTCCTTTACTGAACTCTTCATGAATGTGCACAGTGACATGTGGAGTGAGTAATTTTTACACACAATGATAGGCAGGCCCTGGCCAATTAGGAGAGTTCCTAACAACTGCAGGATAGGCCCAATAATGCACCAAAATATGGCCTGAAAATTTTCATTTTGCAGGACGAGCTATATAATGGGCACCTAGGACTTTCCTGACATACAAGGTGCTGCAATGTTTTTTACATCTTACACTGATGAGATCTAACAAGATCAAAACAGGATGTCTGCAAATTTGATTTATGGTTCTGTATCGTGGGTTAAACCCATACAAATAGGCCATGGGTAAGTAAGGAGCAATTTGCATATCTTTACCCAGACAACCCAAGAGAGGTTTAACAATTTAACTGTAAATAACTTGTTATAGAAGAAGACTTCTGTAGAACTGTCTGAGTTCAAATCAAAAGCAGAGGCTCGAGAGCTGTGAGAACATGTCTTTACTGTGTGGTATGTACTGAGAACTGAAGATGGCTGCCATGTATTTTCTGTCGGCCAGCACTTCCTGGTTGGCAAGTGAATGGCAGTGATGTCACTTTCACCAAACACACATAGCATACATCTACATCCCCCATTTTTTAGAAAACAGTAACAATCAACAGGTGAGTGGGTGCAAGACAGTGTGACAGGTGTTGGATGTGAGAACAGTGTGCAAGTGAAAATACACATGAACTGGTAATACTGAATGCTACATAACAAAGTCCTGGAATTTACTATTAGGCCTGGAGATTTTACCAGACCTTGTGATGAAAGGAGGTAGTGATGTGTCCTGTGTCAGGGCTCACTATTGGTTAGGGGTATATGACTGTCCTGTACTGCAATAGATTGCTTCTTCAGAGGACCCATTGTCCACATTGATAGGTGTTCTGACACCCTCAGGTGGTATTCCGTGGGGTGGGGGTGCTGGCTCACACACCCTTAAGAGGTGATGCCTGTTGGGTTCATACAAAGCATTGTCAGATTGCGCCACGTAACTGTTGGGCCTGTTGGAGGATCCTTGCACAGTCCCGACTCAAAAGTCAAAGTCAAACCCGACTGGGGTCTGAATGCGGACGGTCTGCCCCAGGGACATCGGTCTAAGTTGATGAGAGGTTTTGTCATGATTGGCTTTAAGCCGTAACTTGGACTTCTCCCACCTGGGGTGCCTCTAATGGGCCTGCTGGTCATAAAATCCTTGGAGAGTATATGGGATTACAAACTGCTGACCATGCAAAAGGATGCCCTCTGAGATAGTTAACTCATCCTGGAAAGCAAAGAATGACATGAGGTCACGAGGCAATTCCCTGAAGAAATACGGCCAACTATGCAGGATGACATGCGAGAACCATTGGCAAAAGTCATCCCTGAGTGTCACATAATACAGCTCTTCCATGCGCCGGGAGAAGAGGACATCAAACTTCATAACATCCATGTCATCGTCAGCATGTGGGTTTTGGCACCTGAGTCTAGAAGGTGAGCATGTGATAAAGCATCAGCTACGTGAAGGTCCTTAACAGACTTGTACACCACATTGAGATTGTACCTTTGGAGCTTTAGCATGATCTGTTGGATACATTCATAGGTTTGCTGAGAATAGTGATCAGTGGTTGGTGATCTGTTTCAACCACTACTGGACGTCCATAGATGAACTCATGGAACTTTTGACAGGAAAATACAAGGGCAAGCAGTTCCTTTTCAGTCTGATCGTATCGTGACTCAATGTCTGTAAGGGCTCTGAACGCAAAACTGATGGGTTTGTTGCGCTGCAAATAGACAGCACCAAGACCATGCTGAGAAACATCAACAGAGATGACCACAGGAACATGTGCATCAAAGAACTGGAGCACTGGGCTAGTAGTGATCATAACCTTGAAGAGAGCAATAGTATCAGCATGACAGCCCAACCAACACCATTCAAAGTCATTGTGTAAAAGCTGGTGGAGTGGAGCTGTGACGTCACTGTAGTGAGGCAGGAATTTTTAAAGGTAATTTGTCATACCTAGAAATCACTGCAAACTCAGCTTGTCTGTGGGGTATGGCATTTGCTGGATGGCCCGTGTCTTGGCTGGATCCGGCTTGACACCCTCTGAGGTTAACGGGTGGCCAACATATGGGACCTCAGTAATTCACGAATCCTGAGGACTTTGCGGAGGCGCATGTCATGTTCTTTCATGGTGTGACCCCACATGAGGATCAATGATGATTTCCCAAGGGTATCCCTCAAAGAGGTGTTCCATGCTGCTTAGGAACACTTTACTGCCAATACAGATTCCATAGGTCATTCGGAGGAATGCATGTCTGCCCAGAAGTGTTATAAATGTAGTGAGTAAGGATGACTCCTTGTCCAATGTGATCAGCCAGAACCCGCACTTGGCATCCAGAGTGGTGAATATCTTTGCATTTTTCATGTCGGCAATGACTTGCTCCACGGTTCTGAGAGGGTGAAGCGATCTCATCAGAGCTTTATTCAGATGCACAGGGTCAATGCAGTTGCGTACTGAACCATACTTTTTAACTGCAGAAACCATGGCCGACACCCACGGGGTGGCTTCTACCACTGCAGCAATGACACCTAATGCTGTCATAAGAATTATTTCCGCTATCACCTTATCTTTCATGGCCAAAGGCACCTGGGAGCACACACTGTAGGAGGAACAGTCTCATCAAGATGTATGTGATATGTGACAGATAATTTTCCAATGGTCCCGCAATTGAATAGATCAGCAAAGTCACTTAATTTTGTACTATCCTGTGGCAGCACTTGCACGTCAGCACTTAACATTATTGACTCCAGTTTTATACTGTCCGGCAGACCTAGCAAAGGTTTGACATTACTATCCACAATATGACACTGCAGCGGGACACCTGTGGACTGAAACGTGGCCATAACCCCAGTCTTGATTATCTGACCACCGTAAGCAATTAGATTCACAGTGTGAGAACAGTCAATAGGTGTTTTGGGGTTTGTGCACTTGACGAGTTCATGTGACATGACATTGCATTTGGCGCCAGTGTCAATTTTAATTGTGATGGCGTTATTTGTCTCCTTATCAACTATGGTAGTAAATATTTCACTCTTTTCAGCTCTGAGGTCAACATTCTCACAGTGAAGACCGGTGTCAGGATTCTTTTCTGGCGGCGTAGCTACTGAATGGACTGCTGGAATGTGCACTGTAATGTTGTCTGTGATTTGCTTTGGGCTTGGACCTGCACCAGCGAGCAAAGTGATTCTGTTTACCACAGACATTGCACGTTTATTGAAAGCAGGACATTTGTGATGTTCATAGGAATGGCGACCGCCGCAATTCACACATCGTTTTTGTTGCTGCTCGTGTTGCTGGAGGTCACATAAATCAGACTCTTTTTTTTCAACTCGATTGCACTTTTGCGGGACTGCTCATGCAACATTTATATTTGTATAGCAGTGTCCAGTGTCAGTATCTTCTCCCCAAGAGATGCGTACGAGTGACATCATGATAAGTCCCACTCACAATTCTGTCCTTGATAAGCTCACCTGATAAGTCATCATATTCACATTTCTTGGCTAATAGTTTCATTCTGGCAGCATATGACTGGATGCTTTCAGAGGGGCTCTGCACATCAGTGTTAATTGCTTGTTGGTACATTATGACATTTCTCACTGGTAAGCATATCTCATCAAATATTTTTATTAGTGTGTCTGGATCCTCCTAATCTTCCCCCTCTGAATAGACAGATATGTCAGCTTTATCTACAGCTTCAGCACCAGCTAAATTGAGCAGGGTGTATGCCTGCACTTTTTATGATTTGTCTGAGAGTCCAGCACAGCAGTATACACGTCATTCCTTCTTGAATTTGAGCCATAGGTCTGCGATGGCGTCGTCAAAAACAAGTGGATCTATGCGTCGGACACCTTGTGCCATCACAGCCAACCTTCTGACACCATGTAGAACTGTCTGAGTTCAAATCAAAAGCAGAGGCTGGAGAACTGTGAGAATATGTCTGTACTGTGTGGTATATACTGAGAACTAAAGATGGCTGCCAGGTATTTCCTGTCAGCCTGCACTTCCTGGTTGGCAAGTGGATGGCAGTGATGTCACTTCCACCAAACACACATAGCAGACATCTACAGCTTTAACTACAATATCAGCACCAAAATAGTCTCCTGCATGCAGCATGCAGGAGATATTACCTTGAGAAAATAATGTAAACGCCATATTCTTGCTGTAAAATTCGTACTGCAAATATCACTGCTGCCTACATACGGGTGAATGAGGCATGGTGCAAAGATTAATGGATCTCTAGGCTGCACTATTTCCCTGGCAGATTGCTTGCTTTGCATTCTGTTTGGACTGCAAACTCTCATGTGGACACAGGCTCCTACTATCTAGAATAAACAGGGGAAGATAAGACATAGACTTTCTTGATTCTCATTCCTAGAACACCTGCTTATTATACTCTAGAAAACCCTTTACACAAAACCTGCAGTCTCGGGAAAATATCCTTAATATACAGTCACGTTCCATAACTGCTCGCAAACATCCCATTCTGTTTAGGAGTTAAGTGTGTGTTGTTCCCAGAACATCTGAACATTGCTGTGAAACATAGTCAGGAGATGTTTATGAGCACAGTAAAATTAATCCCAACTGGAACATGGCTGAGGTATCTGTTTGCAATTTAGAACAAAGAGCGCTATCACTTGTACATGCCACACCAGCCTGATTTATATCTCCTACTTTCAAGTTGAGGTCTCCTCTGCATCGATGCCAGCTACGTAATCTCTGCTCTGCAGGAGGGGGCACTAATATAGTAAAGGCAAACGGGTTAAGCAACTTCTGGTTTAATTTGTTATGTGTGGGCTGATGGTTATGTAAAACTAGCTGCAATTATGTAATTAAACATAGAGGGGGAAATCTGCTAAACGCACAATTTTATACACAGTGACCTCAATCGCTATTTTTCTAATGCTTTGCATGTCGATGATCAAACCGCCAAATCTCTTAAAAGGAAAACTCTCCTTCTAATAATTTGTTTTTAAACTCCACCTCCTCCCCAAAATATTAATGATTTCTGCAGCACTAAGTACAGAGGTAATTTATTAAAGATGGATTCAGTTTTGCAAAAAAAAAAAAAGACCTTTTATGTATGTATGGAGCATTTCCCATTGATTTCTGGGCCATTGAAATGAATGGGTAAGCTTTGTTAATAAATAAAGATATTAAATTGTGCAGGAGGCCTCTCCAATCCCGAACCACAACACCTACAGCCTACAAGCGTTGGGATCCCGCTAATATAGTGAAAACCATCCCCAGGCTATTCAGCACAGGGCTGATGCCTCTTTGGGAGATAGAGGGGCACACTGCCCCTCCCCAATGACAACCAGTTCTGCAGTGAAAATCACCAGTCCCCCTGGCCTGTAGGGGCTGTGGTAAAAAACAGGTTTGGGACCCATGGAGTGGCAATGTTGCCACTCTTGTCCATTATACTATAAATGTAAACAAAAAATAAACACACAAATTAAGTTTAATTGAATAAATGAGCCCCAACCCTCGTTACCACTTTATTAAAATAAAATCTTTTTTTCTTCATTCCAGTGGGAACTAAATTTCTTCTGTCTATATCTGCCAATAGTCATAGGATAAGGGATTTTTTTTTTTTTTAAAAAAAGCAAGAAATAATTATACTAGTGTTGACTGCCGCTATGTTGTCAATGCAGGGAGTCCCTGGAAATCGCCTTTGTCACCGCCCCCAAACAAAAGTTGTATTACTGGCCCAATAACTAACTGAATCTCTACTGATGTGGGGAAAAACAATTAACATTGCAGTAGAGCTCATTTATTTCAATGGACTCATTAATTTTAATAAGGTTTCTTTATGTATTATTATTATTATCGTTTATTTGTTAGGCGCCACAAGATTTCTGCGGTGCCGTACCCAGTACAAACATTAGACTATACAGGGTGAAACAGTACAGAACAAAAAACACGAAGTACCAATACTTCAGAGCATTTACCAAAAAATTTTAAAAAATCACCACAATTTGCTTGATTTTGAAAGAAAATCAATGTATGGCAGAGCATGACAAAATGTTCATGACTTTTCTGTCCATTTAAGGTGATTTTGTTTGTGTGTGTGCAACTGGCACACCTGGACTTTTTCCGGCGCACTGATAGAAAAAGGTTGTTGACCACTGGTCTAGGGTTTAAGAACCTTTTTGTAAAAAAAAATATTAAAAACATGAAACCTGTGTTATGGTAAATGTTAACCAAGTAACCCTAAATGTTTTGTTTAGAAGTAGTGACCCCATTGTGTGTATATTTGTCCAAAGATTTAAAAATACCCATTACTTTTGCTATAGATTTTGCATTACTAATAAATGTTACTTTGAGTCTTATTTAACAGACTAAAGTACCCCTAAACATATTTGAGGTACCGCTTGGGGGTCCAGGGATTACAGATTGAAAACATAGGCTCTAACCTATACATATCTTTCTTCATTACATCCGTAAAATGTACGTACATATTACCAAAAAGTTATTCAGTGCATCAAGGAAGAATGAAATAAAATTGGAGTTTGGAATCGGCATTTAAGGGTGTCTCCAATTGATATTAAGTTAATAGACTTTATTGGACACTTAGACATGACGTATCTCTTGATCCCTTTGATCAAAGTTTTGTGGGGCCCCTGGCTTTAAGGCAGTTTTTCCTATACCCTTCGCTCACTAATTTAATATCTCTTTATCTCTTTCTGTTGACATCTTTTTTTTTTTTCATGGTTGTCTTATTCCTATTTAGTTACAACTATGAGCCTTTATAATATTGCTATGTGTTTGTACTTACTTGCTGTCCAGTTCTCCTACAACTTCAATGCTTCTGTTCACTTGGTGCTCTGCTCCCAACTGTTTGATTGACACGTGACATACAGTCTTTGTGTTAGCCAGCTGCATTCTGCCAACAAAGGGGCTTTCCGTCAATTGTCAATCAAAGAGTTAGGGGGTTGCATTATTCATTTTGTATTGACACAAGTAATATTACAGTTAAATAAATAACATAGAAACATAGGGCCTGATTCATAAAGGAATGCAAAATGAACGTAAATTGCGTTTTGGTTTTGTTTAGCACAACATGCAGATGTCCGTAGTCAACAAAAGCGCATCTGAAGAAACGTCTCTTGTTGAATATGGGTCTAGGTACGCTCTGCTCTGACAGGCGATACATTGCGGGAAACGTTCAATACATTTGTGTAATATAAAGTCGCAGTAGAACGCACAGAATTTTTTTGCCCATTAATGTCACCTGTTAATAATAGTCATTAATAACAAAACATAAAAAATATATATATTTTTTTCATTCCATACAATACATTTAATAAAATGTTATTAATGCATTTTTTCAGTTGCTGCTGATAGCAAAGACATGTTCTAGCAATGCATATGTGACCATTGGCACTTACACCAGTCTTGTAGTTGGTGCAAGTGACATGACAGAAAAACACGTTTCTTATAAATGCCAAAGCTTGAATTGGATGTTGCGCTCGAGCTTGGCACGCGCTTACTGTACAATGACTACTTGCTTACGCCCAGTCCCCTCTCTGTTCCATCTATGAAATAATAGGCTGTAGTACTAGCAAGCGTCCTTTTGCGCTCATAGACGAATCGGCTTATAATCCAGTTCTGGGGATGCGCAGAGCAATTGGATGCAAAATACGGCCATGTATCATCATTTACGTTCCTTAATTAATCAAAACCATAATATTTGGCAGCTGAAAAGAGACAATTGGTCCATCCAATCTGTGTATAGATTTATATTTTGGAAAACCATCTGTACTTAATGTAGTAATCATCGTCATGACGTTTTCAAAAGGCAAAACATTTATAAAAATATGAGATTTATTTGAACTGATATGGACAATGCCTATGATTTCTTTCAAAGGCATCAATGAGGTATCATCATGTTTCTCATAAGACTTCAGACTAAAATAAATGTTACTATAGTAGTGTCTGCATTTATCTCTAATAAACTGGCTTGACTGATGAAATGCTTGTGTGTACATACCAACAGTACATTTGTATTGAAATATTAAAGAAACCTGATATTCTCAGGGGGAGGGGGGCAAAAAAGTGAATTGAAAAATAAAAAAAAGCATCCGACTTGATTCATAAGAGTAAAAGAATATCACTCCACATGTTACAGCTATCTCTGCCAATGATTACAAACACTTTGAGGCCCTATCTATAAATAATTACCAGCAGGTTTATCTGCTTTGCATATCTGTCGCTATACTGCCCATTTACAACAAGTACCCCTATCAAATAAATTGCAAAATATATCAAGAAGTATCTAATATTTTTCAAAGAATACAGATTAAAAGATTAAATTTTATTAGCAGTTAGCATTAGTAACACTAATAAAGAATAATATTACGAATAGATAAACAAGTAGGGCGCCCCAATGTGTGATATCAAATATAAATTGGGAAGATGTAATAAACTGCGTACCGTAAAGATGTAGTCAAGAGTCATGTGGTGGAATAGAAGTTCCTCTTCAGAGGTAGTACCTCCCACTCTATAACAAATGGCGACAATGCAGATCAAAAAATAGAAAGAGCAAATATAGTGTAATATTGTTATATGATATATTACACCAATTGTGATATAATCCTCCACCAGGATCAAATGTTGTAGCCCAAAACTGGGTGGGTTTATTACATCTTTCCAATTTATATTTGATATCACACATTGGGACGCCCTACTTGTTTATCTATTCGCAGTTACTACATCCATCCGGACTTACCATCTGGATACAATTCATTCGAGGCTGCCGCTCTTAACTGAGCTATGTGTCATTTTCGGGACTGATCTGATCAATTGGTACATCATTTACACCAGAAACTCTTCTATTGGTGGTTACGTTGTGGTAATCAGCGCCATTGTGTATCTACTTGCGTCTCTAAAGAATAATATTAGTCAACTAAATGTATTTAAGAAAAATAATTTAAAAAAAAACCAGAAAAAATAGTATTAAAAAATCAGCATTTGTTCATGATTAATTTATTTGCAGGGATGGTATTTAATCTAATAAATAATATAATCTTTCTATTTTTATATACATGGTTAATTTTCAAATATGTCTCTATGAATATCCTGGAAAAAATATGTATCTAATTTATTTTAGCATGTTTAAGAAGAGGTACTAGTACTACTACTGGGTACTACTGATTGACAAATATTAAGCAAAACATATACATTCCCCATTTTATGTGGATTAAAGAGTTTTATAAATGAGTCTAATCTTTTTAAAAAGTAAACCACATATTTAATAAAAATATATAGTCAGCACTAGGTGTATTCCCTCATGTGATGAGTTGATTTAACTACCTCTGTCGCATATAAGAACACGTGACTGACAGAACTATCTTTTGTGTAATAGTATAAATAGTGGTTACTTATTAATTATTAAAAATTTTGCTTATATATATATATATATATATATATATATATATATATGGATCTCAGTCTCAGGTAAACCATATGAGAAATTAAAGTGGTAATCTATTCTAACAAGGGGTTGAGATGGCAGCACTTTGAGCAAAAGTTTATTATGTTGTTGTTTATGGCATATGTAAGTTATTTTATACCATTGGAATGATTGTTGAATTTATCGTAAAATAAGTGTAAGGTAATATGAACTTATAATACAGATATAATGACCGCTCTGTGACCTTGACCTCGACCTGTCTGACATCTCTCTTATAATTTGTTTTTAAAAAATATGTGTCTGTTGACATTACAGTAAAGACAGATGTATTGAATTATGTATTTTACAACATATACATAATGAATGCAGCGTGTTATTTGTAATTTAGCTTCTTACACAGCAGGTTTCGCGACAGCTCAGATCTATTCAAGATTCTTATTATAATTTGTTTCTAAAGGATAGAGCTTCTGTCTTATTTTGGCTTTATGTTTTGTTTTAAGAATATATCTTTCTCTTTGTGTCCTCCTGTCACGGGCAGGGCCCTCTTTCCTTGTGTTCTCCTTCTACTATTCCATCACCCTCCTTACCTCTAGGCCTGCTTCCCTAGCCCTGTTTTCTTGAGCCCTGTCTCAAAATATCTCAAGTATTAATTGGTCTACTAAGGATTATTTTGTATCATGTAATGTTTTATAATGAATGTTGCAATATTTGTACCTTACTCATTATTAGAGGATAATAATAATAATATTGTGATTATTACCAATTAAAAATATTTTCATATTACTATAGATTTAAATCTTAAGGACCACAGAATTCCTGTTTTAAAATAACAACTGTTAATAGTCTAATCATTTATATAGACATTAATTTTCAAGTATATATATATGTTACATTAATTACATAAATAATGATGCTTTCACTGCATACTGTACTCAATCTGTGATAGCTAGTGGCACGCATATGTGTAACTTTTAAATGAAAGACTATATCCTGTCTGCCATCACTATCAGTCGGCACTAAAACCTGCCCTTTAGTGAGTGCAAATCATACGGCTGAAACCAAGCGTACTTACAACAATCACAGGACTTGAATCAGATGGATCTGTGTTGGAACGCCATTACTGTAAATGACCTACGGTATTCCACCACTTCCCTGCACTGTTCTGTCTCCCATTCTCAGTTACAGGACTTTTTTCGGGCAGCACCCACTTTGTGGAATTCCCTCCCTCGCACCACAAGACGTTCCTCTAGTCTTCAAACCTTCAAGCATTCTCTGAAAACCTACCTCTTCTGACAAGCTTATAATATTCCTCTACCACCCTCTTAATCTTCCTAGATTACCCTATTACCACCTTCTACACAGCTAACACAAGACAACAACCCTCTGACCAACATTGCTACACACACAGCCCACTCAATACTTTTACCTTTGCATTCTAGCTGGTCCATTGTGCAATATGATGTAGCACATGCCCTTGTGTTTCTAACTCCCATTGTCCTGTAGATTGTAAGCTTGCAAGCAGGGTTCTCTTACCTCTCTGTCTGTATGTATTACTCAGTATTGTCTTATTACTATTTGTTCCCAATTGTAAAGCGCTACGGAATTTGCTGGCGCTCTATAAATAAATGATGATGAGGTAAGTGTCATTTCCGTTCCGATATGAATGGCATGCAGTTGTGCTCATTGGTGTAATGTCTGTCCCTGGGCAGGCGCAGAGCTATTTCACGCAAGATACTCTACGTAAACAGATATAAATCAGGCCCATCATGTCATTTTGCCTTTAAAGAGAAGCAAGTTGAAGATGGCAGAGTTGACAAATATTGGTAGACTGGGTGTGTATTCGGGACTTGGCAGGAGAGACAGAATAAATATCTAGGAGCAAGATTTTTGACCTTTGGTGGTGCGAGAACGTTTTTCAGGAGGCAGGTCTGGTGGAGTGCCAATTTTGTGGCTTGGATTGTGGGAGGTCGCTGGTCTAGGGGTGTGGTGACTGCAATGTAGAACAAGACTGCTCCATCATTGCAGGGCAGGGTGGTAATAGGTGAAAGGAGGTACAAGTGGGGCACAGGTACAGGTTAGAGGATGAGGACATTTAGGTGTTGCCTCGTGCGCATGAATTTGGGTGCTAGGGGGTGCAGGAGGCAATGTGAGGCAGAAGGAAAGCAGGAGGTCTATACTTAGGATCATATATCTAAGATTAGACTTATATTTATAAAAACACATATTTCATATTTCCATAACCAGGCACTCTTTCGGGTGTAGATTAGAGAAAAAAAACATATTTTACTATACACAGCTACAAATATAATAAACATGTAATAAGACTATTAGAAGTCATTGAGGAATTCCATGACCATATATGAAAAGAGGCCAAGGGCTTTTATATGTCCGAGGGGGCTTCTGACATCTGTAATAATTTACAGTCAGGAGCTCTTATTCCTTATGTAACACACGTTTTACTAATATAAACTGAAACTCAATTATTATAAGAGATCATCATAAGACATCAGAGCTGACTGTTTCTATAGATATTATTTTTAGGATTACTTACACTGTAGCAGTTAGAGGATGGAGGGGGAATGGTTTGTCGTACTCACTGGAATGACTCAGGTAGCCCAGAGTCACAATGGAACACAGTGCATTATTCATCCGTATCATGTGACATCTTCAAGAATCATCCTCTGCTCTCCTTTTCATTGGCTCTCTGGAGTTGCCTGTGGGTGAAATGTATAAATGCCAAAATAATGAATCAGAAATGGAGCCTGGCCAGTCACAAACTGCCAATGACTTCCTGGCCAATGGATAACCACAGTCAATAAAAATTTGGGAAATAGAAGAGTGGACTGTGATTCAAATGAATATTGCTTTACTTCTGGGCATGAGATCTGCCATGGCATTGGCCCTTATATGCCCACCTGTGCCAGGGCACAGCATACCTGGTGATAGCACAAAGCTGCTGAGAAGTTTTATGCTGGTCCAACCTGTTGTTGAACGCATCTGTGCAGGCCAGACTTAAAAATGGTAAAGAAAAAGAACTTTCACTGAATCATCCAGATGAAAGAGATTAATATATAACTCACCAAATTATTATAGCCCATCCCTCTAACAGAGAATAAGAATGTACATCTGGAAAGTCCTGGAACATGATAAATACATGAATAAATAATTACACAATTATACAAATACATTGGTACAAAAAGAGAAGTTATCCTATACATTTAATAGAGCGTCACACTTGTCCTAATGGGTTTCCAGTGCTGTTATCTCTTGTAAAACAAATCATTGCCCCAGTTATTCAATTAATTACCCTCGGTAGACATGATGATGGAACAACATGAAAATCTTTTTCCCACAAGATGCTCTTATAGTAAACAATAAAAGTCACTAGTACAAGTTCTGTAGAACAAAGATGTGTTAAAGAACATTTCCAGAATACGCACATATCTGACACAAGACACCGCAAAAACATTAATTCATGCACTCATCATCTCCCGCATCGACTATTGCAATTCCCTCCTTACTGGTCTTCCCAAAGTCAGACTTGAACCCCTACAATCTATTTTGCATGCAGCGGCTAGACTGATCTTCCTTACTAACCGTTATTCCTCTGCTGAGCCACTCTGTCAGTCTCTACATTGGCTGCATGTATTTCAACAAATCCAATATAAAATTCTTCTACTAACATACAAGGCCATCAACAAGATTGCACCGACATACATTTCCTCACTTGTCTCGAAATATCTCCCTACTCGACACCTCCGTTCTGCACAAGATCTATGTCTCTCCTCCACTCTCATCACATCCTCCCATTCTCGGTTACAGGATTTTTTCCGGGCTGCACCTACTTTGTGGAATTCCCTCCCACGCACAGTAAGACTTTCCTTTAGTCTTCAAACCTTCAAGCGTTCACTGAAAACCCACCTCTTCAGACAAGGTTATGATATTCCTCAACCATCATCTTAATTTCCCTAGATTACCCTATTGCCATCCTCTACACTGCTAACGCAAGACAACAACCTTCTGACCAACATTGCAACACACACAGCCCACTCAGTACTTTTACCTTTGCAGTCTGGCTGGTCCATTGTGCAATATGATGTAGCACATGCCCTTGTGTTTCTAACTCCCATTGTCCTATAGATTGTAAGCTTTCGAGCAGGGTTCTCTTACCTCTCTGTCTGTATGTATTACCCAGTATTGTCTTATTAATGTTTGTTCCCAATTGTAAAGCGCTACGGAATTTGCTGGCGCTATATAAATAAATGTTGATGATGATGAAAGTAGTTTCATGCAGTGTGACAAAGATAAATAACTGGTAAATTTCCTGCGTCCGTGTTGGATGTTAGTTGGAAATAATACTTTCCAGCATAGCGATGCCATGTTACAAATGGTCACTCTCTGTTTCTAAAAAAAAAATCTGTGAGCTATTAGTCCTAGACACCTACATGGGGCTTATCTGCTAGTTATCTGTTAACAGTTATACAACCCACCTTGCCCTTATCTTCTTTAACTTCATATAATATAGTGATGTAATTATATGTCAACTCCAGGAAATATTAACTGTCTTAATGGTGAGGTCTGATGTCTTCACTTTAGTGTTCATTAGGAATAAAGCTGGGTACACACTACAGGTTTTTTATCCATTTATCGTGCCGATCACACGATAAACGACCGTTTGGTAAGATATCGCATTAGTGTGTACTCTCCCGCGATCATGTTTTTATTGTATAATTTGATTTGATTTTATAAACTTCCTAAAACTCCCGATCAGCGATGGAACGATGTCAGGCAAATGTGGAAGTGTGTATGGACTATAAATGAATGGATGCTACCAGTCTTGGTGCCCAGGCCTATCATGCATCAAGAGTTCAAGCACATGGTTGATGTTCTCTGCAGTAATGGATGTTGATGGCAGCTGTACATGGCTCCCTTCTGGCTTCTGCTGCTTACCCACAGCTAAATTAACTCAGTGAGTTCCCCCCAGTGGAATACACTGGTGCATTCAGCACTATATATTCTGCAACTGGCGTGAACCACTATATGGACATAGCTTTCAATCAGAGGATCTTCATCACAGCTGTAATATGTCGCTACTACTCATTCAAGAAGTATAAGCCTTCAGCAGCGCAAACAAACAAAAAAAAAACCGAGCGAGAGCTGCTGCAGCAGCTCCGTTTCGCCAGCTCTGTCCTATACAGCAGCCGCGGCGCTGTCTAAGAAGCGTCTGCGGAGGTGCTGTATACAATACAGCACCGCCACGGACGCTTCTTTGACAGCACCGCGGCTGCTGTATAGGACAGTGGCCACTTAGCGCAGGGGGGGGTTACTAGAGACTCAGAAACCCCCCCTGCGTGCACCACTGGCCTTGAGCCGTGACATCATTACTCATTTATTAGAACTTTTCACGTGATTATGCACTAATTTTATTAGACATTATTTTGTCTATATCCTTCTGTGCAAAAATAATATTTTAATTATCTGATGTCAGAACTTTTTTGGTTAAAAACTATTTTGCTTCTTAAATGATCCTGTGTTAAATTTCTGCTTACAGTCACACTGCCAGGTTTGAGATGAGCCTGCTTGCCGCAATACACTGTGTAGCTCTTGTCACTAAATGCTGCATGTGGTAACAGGAGTTAAATATCGGCAATAGGAGAGCCTTAAGAAACTGCCCGTCACCAAGGCTAAACCGCAGTACAGCAAGAAAGTATGGTTTCTTGTAGAACAATTGGATATTAGCTCTTCAAAGTTTCATGAAACTTGAAGAAAGTTATCATTTTGTTCTTCCTTTGGGGGAAAAAGCATTCTTTAAAGTTGTTTCTAACTTGTGTAAGTGTGTGTTGGAGATTCCAGGCCACTTGTATAAATTGAGTTTCAAAAGACAGTAATCTGTGCCCGCAAACTTTCCTCCATCGCTTATGCCCTATAATGGAACTTGGCAGATTATTAGCTTTTTACTTTTTTGAAACAGCATTTGTGGTAACAGCCTGCAAGACAGTTAGCAATTAGTGAAATAAGCAAACTTATACGTTTGAATGCTGTTTTTCTACCATAGGAAACAGAAAAATTTATGACAATATTTAAAGATGACTTTAAGAGCACTTCTGAATCCTTTGGATCTGAAAAATGCACATCTCTCGTTGATAAAGTTTGGCACGGTGTTCCGAGACTAGGCTATACAATAACAGGTCTGTAATCAATGTCTGGTCTCTAAATTACAGAACTTAAAACGCAGTAGGAGGGGCTTGTGGCTGCCACCACTAGGCTCCTTTGTCTGCACCTAGAACCGATTCCTTATGGCTAACTCTCGCTGCTAGTGTACAACTCTGCTGGGCACCTGGGCTGGTACATCTGACCACTTCCTTTAGATCAGGGCTGCTGTGGATGGTTCCCCATGGCCTATCATACTGCTCAGAGCTATGGGGTAGCGGGTAGAGTGTTGGTACTGGATGCTGGGTCTCAACCTCTGAACAGCCAGATAACTGATTAGATTGGTCTAATCTGTAGGTCACAGGAGTTGCTGCAGGTAAGTAGCCATCAAAGCAGTATCTTGAAATAGTGATGTTTTATAAGCTCAAGATGATCTTATAAGGACAGTTACATGGCAGTTTGTGGTACTAGCGATCTTTTCAGAAATTCAGATGGAATGGTGCATTACATGGAAAAACAGAGCTCTTTTTATACAGATTCTGGCACCCATGTTGGTAGGAGGTAACCCAGCCCCCTAAACCCAGCTAGCACCGCAACGTCTGAGATATTATATTCGATAATTATGCAATATGTTCTCTAACCTTGGAGTTAATGCAATTTAACTTACAAAATTCACATCAATCTGGGATATCCTGAATTACTTGCATCCTGAGTCTACATTGATCAGACAGGTTCTAAGATACAGGAACAAAAAACTACACAGGACCGGAAGGTAACAACCTCCTGCTGTGCCTCCTGGCTGAAAAAGTGTCGGTGACTGAGATGAAAAGGTCTAATTAACCTGAGATTACTTGCCTTCAGACAGTGCAGAACACACATTTCCTACAGAAAAGTTTCAAAAATAAAATCATGACATACTGTATCAGAAATCAATACATTTCCATACAAAATCAGTACTGCACTATTAATTTAAATAAATTTATACAATGTTATTTATAAGTGATCCAGTCACAACAGTATTATATGTACATCATCACCACCATTTATTTATATAGCGCCTCTAATTCCGCAGCGCTGTACAGAGAACTCACATCAGTTCTTGCCCCATTGGAGCTTACAGTCTAAACTTCCTAACACACACAGACACAGAGAGAGACTAGGGTCAATTTTGATAGCAGCTAATTAACCTACCAGTATGTGTTTGAAGTGTGGGAGGAAACCGGAGCACCCGGAGGAAACCCACGTAAGCACGGGGAGAACATAAAAAACTCCGCACAGATAAGGCCATGGGCGAGAATTGAACTCATGACCTCAGTGCTGTAAGGCAGAAGTGCTAACAACTTAGCCACCGTGCTGTACTTTTATAATGTGATACAATAGACAGAACATGTATTTGATTATATCTTCATATATTCCCTTATTATTTTGTATTAGACTTCATTTCAATACAAAGTTGACCAAATAATTATTTTAGGACAATTTATGTTGCCAATTAAAGACTCAACCAGCATATTACACATATATTTCTGGCAATATTGCCCACTTAAGACCAATGTCTCCTAGAGATTAAACAGTCAGATATCAAGGTGATAAAATCTGGAATGTAATGAAATTCTGAACATTGGAACATTACAAGCAATACCCAGAATAAAAAAGAAACACATTGTGAATTTTAATCTTTCAACATCATTAAATGAAATATTGATACTTGAGGGTAATAAAAAACCCAAGACATCACGATTCCAGTATCTTATTAATAGCAGATTACTGTGAGCTAACAGTGCTAGTTGAGCCTGGAGAACCTGAAAGCTTTAAGCATGGTGACACTGTGGTTAGCATTGCTACATTACAGAGCTGGTGCCATGGGTTCAATTCCAACCTACAGTGTCTGCAGTGATAATAAGGAAAATATATTTATTATATTTATTATGACACGTGATGCGGCCGCGTCATCAATGATGCGGCCGGCCGCCTGTGCGCCCCCCGGGCTGACATCAGCCAGCCCGCGCCTGATTTGAGGTCACACATTACAAATATAGGGCCATTTTTGGGTCTATTTTAAGGTTATTTATTCAATGGGGGTTTAATTTTGCTTGTACGTTGCCCCAAGTTGGAAACTTGTCAAAATAGTTATCATTTTATTCCTTTCACAAATGCAGTCAAAATGCTTTTGGCGCATTTAACAATCAACATTGGGACAAGAAGCTGCATTCGCAGTCTGCGCAGAGTTTGTTAAAACTGCCATGAGTATGGTAACTGCCTCAGTGATGGTGGTCTGCTGACGTCTGCTCACCTTCTGTGATGTGAGTATGGTAACTGCCTCAGTGATGGTGGTCTGCTGATGTCTGCTCACCTTCTGTGATGTGAGTATGGACTTCAATCAGATAAAGATACCGGGTTTATCTAGCCCAGTTATACCCACTTAGTACTGGATGACAACCCAGGGTACTTTACTAGAGCGGGGAATCATGCCCAGTACCTTCTAGGGGCTCATCAATCAGGCAAAGCAGTTATCAATACAACAGTATTTTTATTATTGTACAATACAGAATAAACATAAACATTAAAAAAATGCCCTGCAGGTTTAACAGACACCCTGTCCCGCGGTCACCGTTTCTCCTGGTTTGTTTCGGACCAATGATTGTCCCCACTGCCAGTGTAAAAGAATCTGACTTAAAGTCCCCCTGCTCCAGCAGTCCCACCAAGCTGTCAGACTCAGGAAGCGTTGAGCAATCACCAGTCCAGCAGGAGCCCAACATTCCAATGTGCGGACCCTCTAACACAGCAAGGTTTATACTCTGTTCTTCTCTCTCCACTCTGAACCACCTGCCCCTAGGACACACCGTTAGATGCCCCACCACGCTCCTAGCCATAACCCACCTGTCCACCTTTGAGAAAAACATATATACATCTAATACAATCCTGACATAAATATAAATAAAAATATACTAACTTTATATTGTACATATATATATATATATATATATATATATATATATATATATATATATGATCATTTATTGTGAAATAACACCAATATTCCCTAACTGTTTTGAGTTATTTAAAACATAAATTAAGGTAGAATGAGCAATATTTATAAGAAAAATTGGACTCCAATGTCTACCCCCATAGACTGTGCCATTTAATGTTTTCTGTGTTGCAAATTACCTCCCTATTTGTATCTATAATTTTGCTATAGATGTGTTATGCAATCGAGACATATTGTTATACTTTTACTTTTGAGAAATAATCCTATTTATATTTACTGCATAATTATGATCAAGTGTATAAAGATCTTACAGTCAAAGGTAGTCAAAATAGTAACAAATGCATTATTTAAAAAAGAAAAAAAAAAAACAAGAGAAGCGTTAATGATTCCAGTGTGAATTGAAATATGTGCCAAGCACAGGATGAAAACATTTCACGCCTTTTGTGGGAAAATCTAGGTCCAACTGCCTGACTTTGAAGGTACAATACAGACCGATGCGTACACTGGGCACCAACCTTCAAAGCAGCATTCTTCTGATTGGTAGAAATGAGCAGGTGCAGTGGCCAATAAGCAATTTGAACTTGGACTAGAACGTTGTGATAAATGATTCCATGAGTCACTGAAGATTATAATTGGGTAGAAACTTAATATTTGAAACTGGTGATAAATCAGTTTCCTTGATTGGTCTCCTCTCTCCTTTCTTCATCCTTAATCTATAAATGAAACAACTATGAATGCCAAAATACATCAAGATAAAATACCTTCCTGAATCTCAATGAATCCAAACTTTGGGGGCAGAGGAACATTAAAATATCCCCTTTCCTCAGGATTACAGGCTAAAGGGTCTTATATTTAGCGATGCTACAGAATGCATAGGACAGAAGTTGATGTGAAAGAATTTACTGTCACAAATGTATACAAAATAGTACAATATTAAAGGTGCAGACCTCCCGTAACTAGGATTAAGGAAAATAATAATGACTACCGAAACTGATTATTTATAGCCATTGTCTCTATACCTGTTACTGCATAGAATGCTGGATCTATGCTGCTGCGACCAGCAGATAATTACAATTGGGACACAGGTAAAGTTGAGTATATCTCAGATATGCATTTTTGGACTGCAAATTCGTGTGTTTATATCAGCATCAAGATTTTGGTTAATCTCACACTTTCAGTTCCTTACAACTGGAAATATCTACTGATCTAGATTTATATCTATTGCTCTAACATTTATATTTAGTAAGGTTAAAAAGACACAGATCTATAAAGTCCAAACTGTCATAAATTTGGAATTATATTGATAAAAGAGAAAGCCAAACCCCCCTTCCCCGCTTTAGTGCAATAGCTGCTAATTTTGCTTTATAGGGGGAGGGGGTTATTTTCTATCCTAAAAAATGTCAATCAGATAAATTCCCTGGGTCAACACCCACATAATGTTCTTTTACGAATGATAGCTACTGTTACAATTTCTTTTGAAAGCAAACCATCAAGACAATTATCTGTTAAGGAATCTGTCATCACAACCTCATGTGCTAATAAATTCTACAGTTTTACCGCTCTTACAGTAAAGAACCCTTTCTCAGCAGGGAAGGTTTAATAACTTCAATAGTGTAGAGAACTCAATCAACTGCCACAAGTGAGAAGTTTACTGAGGGAGGCCATTAACCCCGCTCCATTGCACCTTCCGTAAACCAGCAGATAAATATCATATGTGTTACTCTGATCAGGAGATTCGCACCCCCTCCCCGGTCTCAGCAAGTAAATCCTTGTGTGTGAACTTGGACAGCAGTTTAGTATGTCTGGACCTAAGCCTTTCTTCCTCCTCATAATGTTTATTGTAGAGCCAGTTTCCTTAAACTCTTGTTATCTTTCACAGGTTTCAAGTCCAAAAAATAATGGCCGCTTGATTAAATGTTTAAATGCAACACATTGTAAATACTCTACCAGTAATCTGTCTTACTAAGGACATAAACCAAGAGAGTTTGTCTAAATATCTCTGGCAGTAAGATATGTCTTTGCTGTAAATTTTAAACATATGACGCAAGTTTTCTGCAATAAAATATCTCATTAAGTTTCATCTTTTTTTCTTTCCCTCTGCATAAAAGAGGCGAGCACACAACCCCACACAGTGCGTGTTTATACGATGTTAATTGGATTGGGCACTGTATGTTGTAATGGTGTTTGCTCTTTCCAGCACTTGTAACCATGCGGATAAGCTGGGGGCCGCCTTAAGAACCTGTTCGAAATTAAAAAGAAAAACAAAGCATTCGGTCATTAAATGTAGAAACCAAAAATTAAGTTATAATTTGTTTCTTTTGTTGGATAATATCCAGTCAGTTTCTTGTCACTTGTTACGGTCTCTCACATCATATGTTCTGCTTTATAACAATGTATAACAAAGTATTCATAATAAAATGTCTCTGCTACCATCTGTCTGGGGACTTCCAAGAAGTGAAATTAGGGCCTCCGGTGGTCGAATTCAAGTCCAAAAAGAGATGATTTCTTGAAAGGGAATGATCTTGCTCTTCACACATGGTATACAGCCTTCATACAGCGTCTTGAGAAACTCTGACCAGGGACAGAAAAAAAAGGAATATAATCAACAAATTCCAATTAGTGTCGTTTCTCGAATATTAAAGTCATCGCTTACGCAGAGAGGGGGCGGCCATTGGGTCAACAGAATTCATGAGAAGGCTTTCAATTCACTAGGAGTTAGTGACGTCATTTGGGCACAAAGTAATGCGTAATAGCTGACGTTATGGGTCTTACGAAGACTAGAGAATAAGTAAGAATTGTACTGCGTAGTTGGCCAATATTGACAATCAAGGAAAAATCTTTAAAGCCTGGAACTAAGGTACATTTGGGGACTATGAGTGATGTCCCTAATTCTTATGGACGTTATAAGCGGTCTAATATCTCAGCGATGTGACTAGTTCCCAGGAAATAAATAGGGTGCAGACTGATGTATATTGGATCAGCAAATAGAATGTCTGATTTCACTGTACCCCATAGTGGGGGATCCATTGTAAAAGTGTCTTTTTACCTCCTCAATAATGATGGTATTTTGAGAGTATTATTTATTTATTATAACAGATGGATATATTTGATAGGAGGACTCTGTGCAGGGGGGGGGGCAGTGGCGCACGCAGGGGGGGTTTCTGAGTCTCCAGAAAACCCCCCCCTTTGCTAACTCAGTGCCCACCATATCGGCACTGTCCTATACAGCAGCCGCGGCGCTGTCAAAGAAGCGTCCGTGGCGCTGCTGCGCGGATGCATGCGCAGCATCGTGGTTTCTCGCGCTCTCTCTCTTGGTTTTTTTTTTGGTCGGGGGGGGAAACTTCCCCCTGACAATCCTACGTGCGCCCCTGGGGGGGGGGGGGGGATAACAGGAAACAGTTGTCTACTGAACGATGAGTTCTGCAAGCTGACTTTGTAGCACTATCACAGAACATGGTCCTATCATAATCACATAATTGCACATCCATCTCTAGATATGTCCCTTAAATTAATAACAATTACATGTGTCACTTGTATGTGTGAAGCTTTTATTACATTGCTCAGAGAGCACTTCTGCACCAAGTGTATATACTTTTAATGGGACCCGTGCGAACAGAGAAGTGTGTTTGTAGATGCACTCGCCACCATCATCATCATCACCATTTATTTATATAGCGCCACTGATTCCGCAGCGCTGTACAGAGAACTCATCAGTCCCTGCCCCATTGGAGCTTACAGTCTAAATTCCCTAACATACACAGAAAGAGAGAGAGAGAGACTAGAGTCAATTTTGATAGCAGCAAATTAACCTACCAGTATGTTTTTGGAAACCGGGAGGAAACCGGAGCACCCGGAGGAAACCAACGCAAACACGGCGAGAACATACAAACTCCACACAGATAAGACCATGGTCAGGAATTGAACTCATGACCCCAGTGCTGTGAGGCAGAAGTGCTAACCACTTAGCCACCGTGCTGCCCTCTGTTATAAACTAAACAATAAATGAATAGATAATAAAAAGGCAGGCATTGTATCACCTTATCTCCTCATATCCTTAACCACTTTACCGCTAGACAGCCTGGGCCGGTCTCCACTATAACAGAAAGCCTATCTTATATAGTGAATACCAGCCCCCCATAACAAAGCACACCCCCATTGCAGAGCCCAGGTTGGGGGGGTTGGGCTTTTCTCTAACACCCTGGGCTGTGGGGGCCAGGTAAATTAATACAATTGGGATTGAAGGAGGACAATCATATAAACCCTATCCCTTTATAATTAGGTGAATTATGAGTTACTTAAATATAGTTAGAAGTTTCAGGACACAAAAGTCCTCACTTTGTAGCAGATAAACATTCTAAAATACAAAATAGATAATACAAAGTCACTTGTGGCTTTCCATGTGAAGATTAACGCTAATATTTGTCGGAAATAATTTGTAACATATATGCACTCTTTAAAATTAATTTGCACCATAATAAATGCAGCTGGGGTATTTCCTAAAAAAAAACAAATGCAATTAATGGAAGTCTGCATATATCTTAGTGAAGCTTTTAAGATTGAAAAGTAGACTGTCTGACTGTAGGTACTGATTGTGGATGGACCTGTTTTACTCAGCACTAGAGATGCTCAAAAGTGTCAAACAGGTCCGAAATTTAATAGAATTTCACTGGCTTGTATGTCCCGAACATGTTTGCAGTATCTGCAAATAATGCACCAAGATTCATTTTTCAGGTCCAAAATTTGCGTATCATGTTTTTGGCTCAAATTTGAGGTTCATTGTTTGTACTCGCCATTTGCATTCAAGGTTCACTGTTCGCGGTTTGTATTCAACGTTTCCGTTAGAATTAGTTTTTTTTTTGTAATGTAAAATATCTTCTATTTTTTTTTTTTTGCATTTGAACAGCAAACCCTATTGTTTTGAAGTCTAGTTTCCGGTGTCTGGACCTCTGCGCTTGTTTGTTTGAATGTTGTGTCTAGTTGCTGCCTGGCGGATTTCACAGTGGTTCCGGGTCTGTGGATTTTATGTTCTGGTTGGGGTGTTTCCGTGGCACAACTGTGTGTGTGATTTGTTGTAGGTGGTGTTGTAAGTTTTTAGTTTTTCTTACATTAGTTGAGAAATCACACACACAGTTGTGCCACGGAAACACCCCACTATTATTTTGAAGTTCAAATTTCTTTGTCCATATTGGAAGTTTGCAGATGTTTGCCATTTCCATTTAAAAACAGTAACAACAGCGATGGGCAACAGGGGATTCTAGGACCACTTGCGGCCCAACAAGCCTTCACCTCTGGCCCCAGCTCCTTTGTGCTTTATTGTTATATTTATTTGTTGTAGGATGTAACACGTGTTTAACATACCTGCTGATGTGTGATTACAGATAGGTGTCTCTTTCTTTGATTAAATGCATTGTTTTAACTTATTACTGAGATTAAAGTTAGTGTGCCGTCCTTTCGAAGGTTAGAAGTTGCCGATAACCGAGTTAAAATAAATCAATTTAAGCTCAAACATATTTGAGTCGATTTGAACTGAGTTGATCATCCATTTATTTTTTTCAATCTATATTTTGAGAAATTCTGGTAAGGAGGAAACAGGTCCAGGCAGACTATGGTCCTTTCAATTGTGTAACTACAACACCCTTGAGCAAGTTGTTCAGTTGTACTGAACAGAAAGCCATAGAACACTTACCTACAAGTTTTATACAAGTTCTGGTGACTCTCAAATCATAGAGTGGTAACATTTTGCAGATTTGTATTACTCTCTGTACAATGTGGTAGAGCTATGCGAAAAAAATACCTTGCGTGGATATTCAGCATTGCATCAGAGTTGGCTGTACAAAAAAATAAACTGTCTTTTCGGTTAGACAGAATTACAATGGTACTTATTCTGTATCATGTGTCCAAGGTAATTGATAGATTCCAGCTCTGAAGCTCCAAGGGAGGCAATGACCATCACAGCACATATTGAGTAAGTTATCCATTTGTCTGACTTCGGAAACAAGGAGTCTCAACAGTATCATATGCATAAAAATATGCACTTAGCTTCCTAGTGTTATTAAAGACCTGAAGCTGAGAATTTGTCGGGGACAAGCAGTTGGTAACAATAAATTCTTTCCATCCCCCAAACAACCTACCGATATTACTCCTTCCTGGTCTAGTCTGTCTACTTTGATGTTATGCTGCGTGAAATGACCATTTATGTTCACCATGTGCTGTAATGGCAACGAGACACAGGAGAAACGGATGTAAGAAAGAAAAGCTGGTGGATAGAGCCGCAGATGGAGGATCAGAATAGAGAAAAGAACAAGGAACAGGATGTACAGAGCGTACAAGAGGAAGGTTAACCGAGAGGATAGAGAGGGAGGACTAGTGGTTGTATTAAGGACAAATAACAAGAACTCAATCAGTATAAAAGATAAAGGACATAAATAAACAGAAAGAAAGAGTTGAGGGAAAACAGGCAACGGGAGTGGGAGGAATTAGGAGAGGTGTAAGAAGGCTGAGGAGTGAAGCCATAATGGTGCAGCACCGTATTAAAATTCTGTGATGCATTTCTTGGACAAATATGAGCTTTGTTATATATATTATTTGAAAATTGAATTGGCTTTTAAATAAAAATAGATGAGGAATGGGAAATATGTAAATACTAGTCCTCTAGACTGTAAGCTATGTGGAGCAGGGTCCTCTCTACCCTTTGTATGGCATCTTCTTAAGCAACTTTGTCTGTACTTGTTCTGTTTTATGCGCCATTTATATTTTGTATGATTTGTAGCTCTGATCGTCCGGCACTGCAGAGTTTTGTGGTGTATTTTATATATATATATATATATATATATATAAACAGTGTTGATGATGATGACTAGAAAGTTGCCTGATTAATGGCACGGATATTGGGCTGAAGGTTAAAGATAAATAAGGTGAAATAAAGAACAAAGCGGATGGCAGGACTGGAGATTATTCAAAAGAAACCACCATAGAGCACACTCAAAACCATAAAGATATGAGCAAATATTACTAACCAAGGTTAGACATGGGGTGGGGTGAAACTAACAGGGCTACTTATATCAGACTGAGCCTTATTATTCAGGTATAAGATACAACAAAACAACACAAAGCACCAAATATCCAATGGAAGTACTAGGATGGGCATTGTGGTATACCAATCACTGCTTCTTTTATAATCAATGTACTAAAAATTGGGCTTTCCATGTGCTATATGCATCAGTCTGAGTGTATACCTTTTCCTTACACTGAAGCACAGACAGAAGACAGAAAGAATAGACCATATGATGAAAACAGAGAATGTCACGCAACAGTGGTGTGGTAACGATTCCAAAGGTTCCGTCTCTTAAACCATACCAAACTCATATCATACTCTTCATGTTCAGAGATGATTCTACCATGAACTCACACGTTGTAAAATGAAACAGAGCTCTAATAAAGGAAAAATTGCCTGTTTGTTATAGATAAGAGTTGGTTTTGCCTTTCTGTGTACCGCTAATATACTGCTAAAAATCAAAGAAGAAGCACAACAGCAACAAAAATTTCTAAAGCTGCATGACCACCTAGTAAAATGTTTTAAGATTTCCCGGACCCTAGCTGACATCCTGGGGTCTGCTCCATGCACCCATTGCATTTTACATAATTTTTTTGCAGCCTGGCAGAACATGGAAGAGGTGGGAGGGAGTGAGAAGGCCAATCACAGTCCGTAGGAAAACTGGCTGCATCTAGCATCCATGGGGCTCCAGAAAGGGGGGAGGCATCTTTGTAAAATCTTTTACTCAAGCGCTAGTCCAGCGTTAAAAATGACCCAGTTGAATATCTGAACTTGAGCCCCTGGTTCCCTAGTCTAGCAATGACCCTATGCAAATAAATGGGGCAGAAAGAACACCTAGAGAGGAAGATGAAGGCAGTAGGAAACACAGCATGACGTGACCATAGAGAGGAGGTAATGGAAGGAGGTCAATATGGAGGAAATAAAGGAGTTTAACACAATAAATTTAAAGAAACAACACATGAAATATTAAGACCTGGAATAAGGCTTAAGGAGAATTAGGGGTCTATTTATCAAGTGGTGAAGAGTCAAAATGCTACCGTAAACGCTGATATATGGCTCTTTCACCGCATTCTGCTATTTAAGATAGGGTACTCTCAGAGAGTTCTCTGGTCTTAAACCCTATAATGGAGCTTACTACTGTCACCATAGACCTTTATGGAGACCAAAGCACCGGCCAATTAATCAAGGATGACGTTACTTGTCTTTAAAAATGTGACCCAGCTAAATCCTCTCTGTCTTCACTAGGACCCCTCACCCGTGGCAGTGCTATGCGCATGCCCCTAGCACTTCCTCCACTTGTGCTGCCGGTGAAAAACAGAAACTCTCTGTGCTGATGGGAGGACCCAGAGCAGCCCCGGCATGATAAAATTATTCATTCGGCATTGCTGTGATTTGCAGTGAAGTATAATGATGGTCACTGCACAGTATTAATAAACAGACCCTTTAGTCTGGCAACAGACACCTGATAGGATATAGAGAGAGAAGAGTGTGAGGCTGCATGTAGAGGAGAGCAAGGAACATGGACAATGTGAGTCAAATTCACACAATAATGAATAATGGATAAAAGACCAAATAAAAGAGATCAGGTAATGCTTAAAATAGAAAGCACAAAAGTACACCTAGAAAAAAAACAATTGCTTTACAAAATTTTTTAGCTGCAGAAACTTCCTTTAAATTAAAACGCTTGGTGGAAAAAAATATATTTTTTTGAACCAAAGACTTTTGGAAATGACAAAGCAAAAGAAGAAATAAAACTTCCTGTACAAGGTCGTGCGTCTTTGCTTTAAATGAAAACCAGCCTGTCCTTCCACTGCATTACATCTGGATAGCTTTAAAACTGTGACAAACTTGCAGCCAAGAGTAATTTGACTTTTGCCAACCCTGCCAGCCATAACTTGTCAGAGCTGATCTGCTGACGATTAATAAGCTTGGGCAAAACAATCAGACTGTTTGGTCTGTTATTTCAGCCTTTTGGTCTTTTCCCTCCCAGCATTGAGTCAACTCCAGAGAACTAGACACCTAAGTTCATCCATAACATCTCCGTGTACTGTGCCCTGGCAGGGATTAGAGGTGCAAGTCAAGGGGATGAGATTTCAGTCATTAACAGCTAAGAGGGTAGGAATAAAAAGATGAAAGAAAATAAATACTTTGAATGTTTACTTTGTACGTTCAGGCCCTTTCCCCCCAAAAAAATAAAAAAAATCTTATTCAAAAGTAATATGTTTTTAATTTAGATTTAATATGATTTTATTTTTGTTTAACAATGGTATCAGCGTGACCAATAATTTAGAAAACTGGAAACTCTTCAATATTTTGTTTCAGTAATTGATTTTCAAATCATTTGTATGGCAGAAGACAATATCCCTATATCTAGGATAGTTTGTTATCGCGTATATATGGGATACTGCAGCCCATAAATTATAAGATTATTAGGGGGTAGATTCCTCAAAGCTTCTACAAAGGAAAAGTGGAGTTGTTGCCTCTAGCTATGGTTATGATTGGTTGCTATGGGTAACACTTCCAATTTCCCTGTTTAGAAGGTTTCTTAAATCTACCCATAAAGGACACAGAGGGGAGCACTGATTACATTAAGGTCAGAGGTCGCACACCGAGTGCTTTTATATTAGTAGCGGAAATCCAGGTTCACTTGTTAGGGCTGTTTATTCCTTATAATACACAAATTTTCCTATTGAACACTGAAGTGAATACATTAGACATTACTAATTATAAGCAAAGCCATCGGAACTCCTGGAATTTATACATGTATTAGTATCACTCCTGTTTTATAATTAAGCTTCTAGTCCAGTGTTGGCTAACCTTTGACACTCCAGGTGTTGGGAAACTACAAGTCCCAGCATACCCTACCAGCAATAAGCTGCTATATATTGGCAAAGCATGCTGGGACTTGTAGTTTCAGAAACACCTGGTGTGTCACAGGTTAGCCAACACTGTTCTAGTAGTCCAAGCTGCCATTTTATTTTTTTTGTCCGGCAAAGAACTTTCAGTCTCTGTCGGTCATTAACCATGGTCAGATTTGATTCTTTACCCCATCTCAATGTAAAATTATAGTTCTACCAGTATCTTCTAAAATAACATAAAATAACACAGAAACAGAAAACAAATAAATTCATTATTTTGCTAATGATGTCACACAAAAAATAATGAATACAAAAAACATTTTTTTTTTTTTAAAAACAAACAATGGATTTCCCAATACATAGATCAAAGTAAGTAGTGATATTGGATCATTTAACAAAATGAAATTGGCAGCTAATCATAAAAGTACTATGTATGGAACAGTTTAATATATTGACAAAATACTTCACTAAAGCAATTGTATGTAATATTATGTATTTGTAAGTAGGTTAACTAAGGGTGTACTGAATCCAGGATTTGGTTCATGATCCAGGTAAGTATTATAGTGTAGATTTCTAGAACCTTGTAAAAACAAAAATGGAGGTGTTGCTCATAGCAACCAATCCGATTCTAGCTATCTTTTTCTAGAATGAATGCTAGAATCTGATTGGTTGCTTGGGACATCATGTCTAATTTTTCTTTTTAGAAGGTTTGATAAATCTACCACTATGAATTCAGTTTAGATTTCAGCCAATGAATATGAATCCTGACTTCCCTGCAATATTAAAACACAATACACAGAGGGCCTGATTCAAGTCCAAATGTACGCCTGTTTGCGTAGAGTAACTTGCATGAATTCACACTGAGCATGCCCAGAAACCAAACCCTGTCTACTGTATAGAATTCATATCCGCACTCATCTGGCACTTACAACCCCTAGGACTTGGGAGACAGAAACGAGGAGGGGTCGATGTACAGTAAGGGCGTGTTCATGCAGATGCAGCTAATTCAAATCCTGTGATTAGCTTAAGTACACTTGTTTTCAGCCATAACCTTTACACCTACAGGTCAGGTGATGTCTGATCATTGTGATGACCAACATGGCATTACCTCTCCAATTCTGATTGGATAATTGCAACAACGTTTATTCGCTGTTTAGGAGGTATGTAAAACGTTTTTCTTTGTTTACTACCTTTCACTCATGCGTCTCAGTAGCTAGCACAGAAAAACTGTGTGCGCTGAACATTTATATTCTAAAGAGAAGCGTATCTTTGCATTTACATTTGTTATTAAGTTAGTTATTGTAAAATAATAGATGGAAACAGGGGCGCACAGAGGATTGTCGGTGGGGGGGGGGGTCCCCCCCCCCCCGACCCAAAAAAAACAAACAAAAAAAACAACCCGAGAGAGAGCTGCAGCGCAGGGGGGGTTTCTAGAGACTCAGAAACCCCCCCTGCGTGCACCACTGGGAAATAAAAAAAAACCAAATATATACAGGGGGAAGAAAAAATGTATTTATTTGTTAATACATTGTTACCAGTTGTTTATTTTTATTTATTCTTGTATAAAAGTTATAATTGAGAAAATACATGTATGTGAATTTATTGCAAATACACATGTAGTAAATACATTACAATCATTCCATAAAACGACTTCCACCTGTATGTGTGTCTAAGCTTACAGCAAACGTACACACTGCTTAGACAGAACTCACAATGTAACGTATCTTAAGAAACGATTGGATTTGAATTAGAGATGGGCGGGTCCGGTTCCCCGAGAACCGAACCCACCCGAACTTTGGGTATCCGAGTACCGAGCTGAGGAGCTCGGTACTCTCCCGCCCGCACCGAATCGAAATCAAGGCCGAACGTCATCGTGACGTTGTCGGATCTCGGTTCTCGCGATACTTGAAGATTATAAATACACGCCTCCACAGCAATCCATCGCCATTTGACAGAGGGAGAGAGCAGGGTGTAGTCACAGGCTGATTAGAGCAGGGACAGAGAATACAATATTCTTATTCCAATTGCTCTAACAAAAATCGCTATAGAAGAGAGGAGGATAGAGGTTTATAATTTTGTTTTAATATTTGGCACTCCTCAGTGCTTTTGGGGTGTCCCCCCTAATTGTACATAAATATTTCTGGCTGTCAAAAGTCATATCTGTCAGCAGTATCTACCAAATAATTTTTGGCACTCCTCAGTGCTTTTGGGGTGTCCCCCCTAATTGTGCATAAATATTTCTGGCTGTCAAAAGTCATATCTGTCAGCAGTATCTACCAAATAATTTTTAGCACTCCTCAGTGCTTTTGGGGTGTCCCCCCTAACTGTGCATAAATATTTCTGGCTGTCAAAAGTCATATCTGTCAGCAGTATCTACCAACTAATTTTTACCACTACAAGTGCTTTGCGCTCAGAATGGATTCAAAGCAGTCCACATATGATCAGAATGAGCAACCAGGTTCTGTCACCAGTCCTGATGTTAGTGTTCCCAGTACGTCTTCTGGCCAAGGCGATGTTAAACAACAGAGTGTTTCCAAATCAGTGCAAAAAACAAAAACCAAAAAATTTTTTACTGTATTAAAGCGAAAAAGAAGTGTTACTGAGCAAAAGTTAAGTGCCGATAAAAAAAAAATTGCAAACATGCCATTCTACAAACGCAGTGGCAAAGAGAGAATGAGGCCTTCATCGTTGGCTATTAGTGGCAGATCCCAAAAAGTTACCCAGCCTATAATTGGTGCACAACTACTGTTACGCGTCAAAGCAGAGCTGCAAGATAACAGTAAGGCATTAAAGGATAATGTTTGCTCTGAATCAGAAATGACACCAATCCCTGTGGAGAGTCCATCCAACAGTGGGATGTCTAATCATGAGCATTCTGTTAGTGTACCCATAAAGAAGGGCGCTTTCAGCAGTTCTGCTGATGTGTGCCTGAACAGCCCGAGTGTAGCCGGTGATACACCAAGTGAGGATGACACTTAGTCTTTAAAAGAGGATGTGGGGGAGATTTGGGTATCCGACGATGAGGATGCGGTTGATTGTGTAAGTCCTGCAGCAGTGTGGCACCAGTGGGAGCAGTTCTGGCACGTGAGGTTCTGGCACCAATATGCACTTTCCAAACACAAGCAGGGATGACGCAGGGGGCAGAGCACAACAGATTAACATCTGGGCTGGTTTTAAAGATTTTTTTAAAAAATGTGTGACCTTGACCATAACTCCAACAAATCCTACTATTAACATGCAAAGGATGGTGCAGGACCTATCAGGGATTAAACTGTATTTTTACTAATTTACAGTCATAAGGTTTGGGTGTAATATACACCCAAAGACGAGTGCTCAATTGCTAAGAGTTATTGATGAACAGGAAGTCAAGCAGGCTTGTCTATAGAATTTGCAAGACAAAGAAATTTGAATTCCAAAAGTGTTGCACAACTACTGTTATGTGTGAAAGCCGAGCTGCAAGAAAACACTAAGGCTAATGTTTGCTCTGAATCAGAAATGACACCAATCCCTGTGGAGAGTCCATTCAACAGTGGGATGTCTAGTCGTGAGCATTCTGATAATGTACCCATAAAGAAGGGCCCTTTCAGCAGTTCTGCTGATGTGTGCCTGAACAGCCCGAGTGTAGCTGGTGATACACAAATTGAGGATGCCACTTGGGAATTAGAAGAGGATGAAGGGGAGATTTGTGTAGGCGACGAGGGCGCTAATGATGATGTGGATGATTAGGATGCAGACAGATACCAAACTGCCTTTGTCCATTTCTTTTAATATTCTAATTCTACAGTCTATGCAGGCTGCTTTTTTTCTATTCAACTACAAGTGGAGGTCGGGGGGGTCATAGACAGCCACCAAACTACCTTGGTCCATTTATTTTATATATTGTTCAGTCTATCCAGGCTTTTTTTTTTCTATTTTACTCCTAGTGGAGAGGGGAACTGATGCAGACAGATACCAAACTACTTTGGTCCATTTATTTTTTTATATTGTTCATTCTATCAAGGCTGCTTTTTTTCCAGTCAACTGCAAGTGGAGGGCGGGGGGGGGGGGGGAGGGGGGGCACAGACAGCCACCAAACTACCTTGGTCCATTTATTTTTTATATTGTTCAGTCTATCCAGGCTGCTTTTTTTTTATTCAACTACAAGTGGAGGGGGGGGGGGGGCTATAGAGACAGAAACCAAACTGCCTTTGTCCATTTCTTTAGATATTTAACTATAAGTGTAGGGTGTAATATACACCCAAAGACGATGGCTGCATTGCCAATATGCATAGATGGAGAGGAAGACAATCTGGTTTGTGTGTAGAATTAATGACGGCCTACCAGGAATTAAACTGTTTTTTGGATAATTTATTAGCTTTACAATTACATTACTTATCCAAGAAACAGGTGGAGCACTAAATTTGTTTATTTTATGCCCAAAAACATTGATTGTCCAACAAAATAGTAAAACAAAACCAAACAAAACCAAAACCAGAACACGCAATGGCGGTTTTGCAAAACCAAAACCAAAACACGACGGTAATCCAGATCCAAAACCGAATACAAAACCAAAACACGGGGGTCAGTGACCATCTCTAATTTGAATAAGGGTTGAAATACGCAAATGTTGTTTACACTTTTTAAACGAGTAAAATATTCACGTTTTGAATCAAGCCCAGAGTGTTTCTATATAGGAGCTAAATTTAGAAATTAATTTAATATTTTCTCCATGCACGCTTAATTTTATTATGCAAATTAGGATTTTAATTAAGCTCAGCATTCAATCTTTTGTAAAAAGATTTCGTAAAAAGTTGTGTACATAACATGTATTATTTTATGAGCAGGGGCAGAACATTCCATCGCCAGGCTCCATAGCAAAATTTAAGAGTGGTACAAACCCACTTCAGTACTCATAACCAGTGGCAGAACTACCACAACTGCAAAAGGTGCGGATGATACGTGGCCCCAATGTGGTGGGTCGGGTTCCAATCCATCCTCCAGAGGCCACACTCTGCTGTTCTTGGCCCCTCAGAAGAGCATAGTTGGGGTCCAGATGGATCAGTTTTGTTGGGCCCCATAACCAGCTCCACCATTGGCAGTAGTTGGCACCCATCATAAATAAGGTGATATTAATAACTGTGTTTAACTGTGTTCAATTGTTCTAGTGCCCTATCATTTAACTAAGAGGACGTCTGCTAAATGGTTTTCAGAAGAAACATGATTCACTTAGTTTTAATCTCAGGGCTGGTTTCAGAAAAAAAGTGGGGCCCTGTGCAAAAGCCATAATACAGACCCCTGCCAGGTAAGTTCAGGGCAAGCAAGTCAGCTGCCCAACCAGTGACAGCAACACAGCACAGACCACACTGCCAGCTACATTATACAGAACCCATTGCACAGACCACCCATTGCACAGACCACCCCCACAATTATTTTATTCAATGTATTTTATTGTACTATATATATTTGTATATGTAACAATGCTCTCTCCTCCAATGCAGTGGGGGAGGAGGTGCATTTCTGCATTAAAAAGTTATCAGCGGCTCCTGTTATAGATCATAGCTTCAGCGATCTCTCAAAGCCTCATAGAGCTTCTCTATATGTTGAGTGAGGCTGACATGTATATACCTACACAGCAGCTACTGGGTGCAGACCTGCTTCAGTAAAACTATGAGCAGAGCAGACTCCAGAGCAGCTTAGAGTATGACCCAATCTCATATAGCCCAGAAGTCAAGCAAGGGAATAAAAGGACCAGAATTATTATCATCAGCTATTTATTGTACTACAGTCTAATATACCCTTGTATGAGCCGTCAGCTGCACTTTTACGTAAGTGGCTGGCAGAGGAGGGAGAGAGATAAATGTTTAAGTAGACATTTCCTTCAACAATAGTTTTGTTTTTCCAAGTCCGGTTCAGGGTGACAATGACTTGTTTGCAGTCTTTGTTTTCAAAGAGAAATCAAAACACTGCACCGAATCCAGATCTGCCAATTGGTCAAAATTTTAAAGAGTATCTCGTGGTATCAAGGGAGGGGAATTAAGAACAAACGGAAGGAAGGTCAGAGGTCAGGTCATGCAGCAAGAGAAGAAAACATTGAAGTAAGGAGTGACTATGTTTGTCTGGATGAGAAGAGGGCTAAGTTACCTTCTCTTCATCCTTGGTGGGCAACTTAATGAGGCAACTCCTGCTTGTCTAATGGGAAATGTTAGAATATGGCATGGACAATGGAAAGTAGCCACCTTGAACTATTGACACGCAGAGACCTGCTGCTGAGTTAGTATTTAATAAATTGTTAGTAATATTATTATCAACATCATCATCACCGTCTTGTACATAAACACAATCACAATGAGAAAATAAAACAAACATTTCATATTAGAGATGAGAAAATATAACCACTCAGGGCAGATAGAAAATCACTTTGTACTGTTAATATTTTTTCAGTTTTTAACTGGTGCCCAAGTGTTTAATATATCAGTTACCTATAATATACATAGCTGATAACACAGGAACCTAACAACTTAAAGGCCCTGTCTGCAAGAGCTTGTAGTCTAAAAACAATAGAAGTGATAAACTGTTCACAAGTGAAGGGTTTGAACAATGGAAAAGTCACATGTTAAACATAGAGGAAACTATCACGTGGTCAGGACTGCTGAACGGACCGGTCATACAGCTGATGTCTCTTCATGTAGCAGTAACACAATTTAGATTTGTTTCTTATAGCTTGTAACACTTGTTTAAAATGTAATAACTGGTATGTTATTACAGATCGATGTCTCTTACTTTAATTTAATGTAATGTTTTTACCTATCGCTGAGATTAAAGGTGATGTGTGGCCCTTTCGGAGGTTAGAGAGTCGCACTACACGGCCCCAGAAGTGTATCGTGTTGCCCATCACTGGTGTAGAGGGAGGGCTAGACAAACATGCAGGGACGCCCAAAATACAGCCTGATTAACATTTCCATGCTAAATAAATCTGTAAGAAGTGAATGTTAGTCCTCTGATGTAGTATGATCTAGGGCAATTGATTAGCTAAAAATGGTCCCTGACAACAATAAACACCCTGATAACTTATTATACAGTGCCAACATGTTATGTAACACTTTACAAAGAATGTTTTGACCATTCACATCAATCCCTGCCCCTGTTATCCTGCAGTATTGTATTTGGACTAAGCAGGAAACAAGGGTGCCCCGGAGGAAACAAGGGTGCCCCGGAGAAAACTCACAGACAAACTCCACACTATTGATACCCTGGTTGGCATCGAACCCATGGCCCTGGAGCTGTGAGTCAGCAATGCTAATCACTGTTCCAAAATGCCACCCCATAACTTGAGAATTATTGTGAGAATACTCACATTAAACTGCATATAAATAAATGCAGTCAGTTTTAAATGAAATTCAGCAGGTGATAATCCACACTAGGTTTTCAGCTACATCTAAATTTAAGTGGAGGTATGAGGGCCATTAATTCGTTATTACTATGGCTCTCATAGAATGTTTTTTTTGTTGCCAAGATGAGAAAACATGTCAGTTATACTAGTGGGCAATAATGACTTACTGTGTTCTCTCCTAAACCTGCTGGCTTTGTTATAAGGCAGCATAAGGCACGTGTATTTATTGTATCATAATACGAAGGCTCGACGTTAGCTTTGAAAACAGACATCGTCGGCCAGATAGGAGCAGCTGTTCTTTTGAAAACAGTAATATGTCTGGGAATCCCTCTATATGAAGAAAAAAACGGGGGGAAAAAAAACAGTAATGCAGAAGTCGGACTGTGACACAACATCCCGCAGTGATTAATCATTCAGGTCCTATCTTCTGTGCAGTGCAGAGTGACACACGCATTAAACTTTTGAAGTTTGAGCACTGATGTAAGTGGCAGGTGTCTATGTGACATACTGTGGGCTGTTACTCTTTCACATAAAGGCATTTCCTGCTTGAAAGTGCCTATCAGTCTGTCATAGATCATGGGAAAATGCTATATAATAGGATTAAGATGTAATGCTTGTTGGGTCTAAAGGCCCTGACAAAAAGGAAAATAACATATGCAGGTTAATATTTTTTATGATGATATTTAAAACGTTGGTTAAAGGCTAAAATAATATTATTATTTTTTTTATTTGAAACAGAATCAGTCAGTTGGTTTGGAACCGACAAGGTTCGTTTGTTGTTGTCCCACCAGTTTGCGCTTTTAAAACACAATGGAGGAAAAAAGACAATTGTCCCAATTTTTAAAGGATGCAAAAAAATATAGACAGAAGCTTCCTAACAATGGGCGGACTTGTGTGTCCTAGAAGTGCCTCCACTTGAGCTGAGAGAAGGAGACGGTAAGCATGGAACGCTCATCACCGCTGCCTCTTCAAAACCATCAAAAATGGCGACGCTTCTGTGTGATGGGGCCAATCATTATTTTGTAGTTTGAAAGTGCTGGATAAAAGGCGTAGAGAGGTGATTCAGTACAGCTCCCTTTTATCTGTCCTGTCATTTGATGTCTATGCGGAGGATGCCCGGGTGCCCCAAACACATCAGTCTGTTTCAGATACACAAGATTAAGTAGCAAGTGACATTCAAGACCATTGGCCCACCCAGGAGTTGTGGAATCAGGGGAGAAGCGGTCACATAGTCCCATTTCACCATTAATCTGCAAGCATTTCACTGCTGCCAGTCTGCATCTCCTTCAAACCACTTGTACGGGCTGCAGGGCCACTTTTTCCCCTTTCGACTGTAACCTGTTCATTAACCCCTTCTATGCTTAGCTGGGTTTTTTTTGTTTGTCATTTCCTTTACGTTGACATTTTTTAATTTCACATTTTTTTTATTTATTTTTTTAGACCCATTACCTATGTTATAACAAATAAGCATCAAAGACATGGAAATTTTTTGGACACAAATAATAAACTATTAAAACCTGATTAACTTTTTTTTTTTATTCCAGAACATATTTCAACAAAACATAGCAATCCCAGACATAGGCATATTTATCAAAGTACATATTTTTACTACTTAAATTTATTTTGTTGTATACATTACATTATAATAAATATGTGTTTGAAAGTCACGGGAAAATGATTTACCAAGAAAAAAAATCTATTTTGGAAACATTATTTTTTTTTAAAAAACATTGTTTGGTTTGATAATAATTGAATAAACCACTTTGCCAAATTTCTATCAATATTACTGTTCCACGGCTGACAATCAGTTTGTAAAGATGACACTGAAAAAAATATTTGGAATTAAAATTTAATTTTCGTGCAAAAGGGTTTTTTTTAATGTAATTTTTTTTATAACAACACATTCAATTAAAAAAGTAAAATATCAACAAGCTCAACAAATGTACATCACATATGACATACACTTTAAGGGCCTGATTTAGGGTTGGGTGCAATATACACTGAAATTGTAAGTGTAAATTGTATCCCGTAATTTATACAGGATTCCAATCTTTAGATCCATGCGACTTAGAATACTGTGCAAATTGCACAAACACACCTCTTTATCTGCCTTATGGGCTGGTGTGCATGATACACTTAAGTGTATCAGTCAGAGGGGATAAATGAATAAATAAATTACTGTAAAAAAAATTGTGCTCCTTTGCCCCAAACAGCACTATGGTTGTTAAGCTGCTTGGGAGAGGGTGCACATCTTTTTTTTAAGTTGCAATTATTTTTTTACTTCTTTTTTTAACACAGCAAGGTCTGTTGCACCAGTAGAAATCATCCACAACAGATACGTCTCCTAGATACCTATCTGCAGGTGCTTTCTACTCAGCATAGCATGTAAAGAGCGTGAACACACCTTTACATTGCTAGGCTCGCCCACTAACTTCCCCGTTCCACCTCTATAAATGCAGAGAGGTGCAAGAGGGAGAACCGTCTCAGTCGGAGTGCAAACTTTGACGGATCCTTGACTAAAAGTGCATTTTGCGCTAATCAGTTGGACTTGGGTCCGACTCTACATCAGGCCCTAAGTCTTTTAAACAACATTTTTTAGCTATTAATTTGTGCACCAATTTGGCAAAATCAAACTTATGGTCCAATATCTTATCTCTAGTTATAATCCTATGCATGGGCTCGCACGTCATAGGAGTAACTGAAATGTTATTTCCTTCTTATTTACATTTGACATGTTTTAGAAATAGAATATCAAAAGAATGTCTAAAACCTAAAAATATATTTTTAGAGTTTTATATTCCAAAATGAATTCCAACATTGTTAACAATCCAGTATATGACCTTATTTCTGGTAAGGATGAGTGAATTTGTACAGCCATGCTACACTGTGAATAATTCAGAGTTTGTCTGACTTCCGTCATGTGACGCACGTCGGATTCCTGAATGCAGCAGATGAAACCAACTGACTAGTACTACTAAGTATTATGACTAATAACATTCGTTGTTAGAATACATGGAACATCACCAGTGTGAAAATCCACTGTAGAGCTTAGCTATAACTGGTCAATAGTGATATAAACAATGAGTGAACACACAATTCATGTACACACTAAAAAGCGTTGACACTGGATATAGGCAGCATATATTCAATAATGAAAATATATAATAAAATATCAACATCACTAGCTTTACTGGCCTAGCATACAACCACACGTCATCTACTTAAAAAACATTCATATCGTGGAAACAGGTTGGACCTCCCTGCGTCTTGAAATCCTACATCTGGTAGTCAGTATAGAGAAAATTACTTACCACCTACATGAGAAAAAGGTCCATCAAATTTGGGCCCCTTTCCTATAAATGGAATCATCATCATCATCAGCTATTTATATGGCGCCACTAATTCCGCAGCGCTGTACAGAGAACTCACTCACATCAGTCCCTGCCCCATTGGATCTTACAGTCTAAATTCCCTAACACACACACACACGAACTAGGGTCAATTTGACAGCCAATTAACCTACTAGTATGTTTTTGGAGTGTAGGAGGAAACCGGAGCACCCGGAGGAAACCCACGCAAACACGGGGAGAACATGAACTCCATAAGATAAGACCATGGTCGGGAATTGAACTCATGACCCCAGTGCTGGGAGGCAGAAGTGCTAACCACTTAGCCATCGTGCTGCCTATAAATGTAATGTCCCCTAACCCCCCCCCACACCACCCTAACTACCTTCAAACACCCAGCCATCCCCTCATCTTTTTGCTAAGCTCTGATTTCTCTACCTTTTCTTAGTCAAACCCCTGAGAATTATTTTCTCTGCTTCTTCTGTACCCTCCTGACATATTGCATTTGAATTACCTAGATTATACATCTACTACCATTTTGCTATGTCCGGTGGTTCTTGTTTTTTATGTACTGTGAATACGCTCCAATTCTCTTATTCTGTTCCTTCTTTGTGCCTAATTGGCACACATAGTTGTTCAATAAAATCTTGAGTTAAAAAAACAAAACAAAAAATATTTTGAATTTTATTAAACATATAAATAGTGCTTGTGAGCAGTACATGCCATTTAATGTATGTCAGAGCAATATGATAAATTGAATTAGTAGTGTAAACATCCTCAGATATATCGGTCACCTTTATAATATACATAAGTGCTGGATTATTAAATTACATTATTTATTAAGCACTAAACATATAAATTACAATATGGAAACATAGTTTAGGACAAAAGGTTATTATTGTGTATTATCACAGGTATTTTAAAATAATTTATTTAATTTTGATTTTGCTTTAGGTAATAGTATTGCCATTTTTATATAATACTACTACTACTACTACTAATAATAATAATATAGTATAATATTGTGTGGTTTCAATATTAATGGTTTTCTGCATGGACTATATTTTGTCCTTTATACACTACATTACTATTATCACACCAAATCACATATCAACAAGTGATATTGGAAATCTTTTTAGTACACAACATGTTTCTTTGAGATATAAGGAGCGATCGTCAGCCCGGAATCTGGGAGTATCTGCTGAATTGCATATTCCACACAGCATATGTATGGTTAAACTTAGCAACAGGGAGTGTGCTATGATGCAATTATTTTCCTATTTTTTTATTTTACAAATATATTTGATACATACCCAAACATCTGCAGTGTAAGTCTGTAAGCAGTGCAACATTTTTATTTAAATGAGAGATGTCTAAGAAAGGTATATACATTATATAACAAATTTAACATATTACTATTGGGTTATTTCTACTATAAAATAAAATATCATGCATTGGGGAGGAAAATTTATAAACCTGGTGACGGTAATATGTATTTTCAAAGCTGTTGGTGTAACTCCCTTCCTACTCATTGTACAGGTGTAAACATAATAGGTCAGAATTAAATAATGTTAAACACTAATATGCAAATATTATTCCATATAAAAAATAAGGACCTTAATCTGCCCAGGAATGCCCATTGGTTGGAGCAACCATAAGTGATTCCAGAGTGCCATACAGCAATGGTACATCAATATAAATAAAAAAATACAATAAAAATAAATAAACCAGACAATACCTAGACACACATTGACATAAAACAAATAAAGAAATACATGTAGCTAATATAGTAAATAGCACAAAACAGCATACCATATGCAATGTACAATGTGACAGGAACATATAGACAGGATGCAAAGAGTAGATAGCCTATGAGTGCTTACATTCTAGAGGGAGGGGGAGACAGAAGGAGTAGACAGGAGCAGTAGGCAAAGCTGTCATGCAAGCTGCCTTTGGGAATAAGGATTAATCTTGTACTACATTGGTGGAGAAGTAGACAGGGCCAGATTTAAGGAAAGTCAACAAAGGCTACTGCCTACGGCAACAGTTCCTGATGAGTAACATGAATCTGGTATGTCATTGTTTGTTGAATATTTATTTTTATGGTCTGTTTGACTAGAGTCTTGTAAGGATCTTCCTGCAGCTTTCTGCATTTGCATGCTGCTTTGTATTGGCAGCTCCTTCCTCCAGGACTTTTGGACTTGTTACAGTAAATGTATTATCTGGCAGTACCTCTATTCACCAGAAGTGCTGCTATTGTGTCTATTCCTTTATCATTGCTACGGGTTAACCTACTGCACCTGGTGGTTTCCTATTTGTACCTGCCTCTCTCTATTACCTGTGCTGGTCATTGTTATTTTGTTGCTATTCCTTATGGTTGTGTTCTCCTGCTTCTCCTGTGCTTTGGGACTTTCACATGCTGCAGCTGCTGACATCACTACATCGGAATTCTTTCCACTGAGCCATTCTACCTGCATCTTCTGTATAACTTTGCTACCAGGATTCAGCTTTACTCAGAAATCCCTGAGCAGTATCAGCAATATTCAGTTTGTACTATTTTCTGTATTTTCTGATTTATGCCTGCTCAATAAAAACCTTATGCTTTCATCACATTCCTGGGCTCCATAGCTGTGATTTCCATTGAAGCATGACAAGTCTGAGCCCCTTTTTGATATCAATCTTCAGCTTCTGCACATCCATATGTTTCCAGTATTATTGTGACAGAACAAGATATAGCCAATGAGATGTGAAGCAGCACAAAGTATTTCAGGAGCTTAATGTGCTAATATTGTAAGTGGCAGTGACCTCTCCACTCGAAGGATTATGTTAGTGAGGACAGACTGCATTTAACAGAGGCAGTATCATAATGGGGAGAGGTGAATGGATGCAATCCGGAAGCCACAAGCAAGACTGAAAGGAGCAGGTTCCTCCAACAGCACACAACAGACATGTGAGGCTTTTGTTACACTGTTGTAGGAAGACTGTGACATCAAACCCACTTCTATATGAAAAAGCTCATATATACAATTTACTTGTGGCCAGATCCTTTATTTAGGATGGGCAGAGATCTAAGAGCAGAGTCATTTGTTCAGCTGTACCAAACTATCTCTGTCAGCCAATAGGAGATCTCTCCAGGAACAAATCTCTGTGTATTACATTATCTAAAACCAAGGCATATCCTCCTCATTTGTTCTTTGTGCTAAGAACTACATAATTTAGGTAGATAGAGATGTCCTCATGTTATTTTCATTAAACCTAATAACAGCCATGGACCCAATGGGATTACTGACCAACTACATTGGCAACTATTATAGAAGTGACTGGGCAGAATTCCCAATTATCCCCTAAAACTGGTATTACATTATAAATGCCAACTAGAATAGACATGTAAGCAGTCATTGAAATTTATGTTAACTATACCAAAACAATATAATATATATAAATGTGGAACTGGAAAACATATTGGGGTGTGTTAGTATCATGGTGGGACTGTTAATATCATGTGGCTTGATAAAGAGCCATTATTCTACGCAAGAATACCCGGTCAAATCCAATGTCAATACCTAATAAGATTCTCCATATTTTTCCAAACAATTTTTTCCAATTATTCAATGAAACCATCTCACTCTTTTCCCCACTCTGCACTTGATTAATAAATACAATCAGTCCGTGGTGTTGTCTTGTCCATCTCTACCAGGAACAATCTTCACTTCATCAAAATTTTCAACTAAGGCAACATGGTTTGAAGACAATTTGACCATCTTTTGAAATTCATTTTGGCATCCACATTAAGTTAGAAACTTGGCCCATTGTTTGAACATAAAGACACATCTTTGCTAGGCTTGGGGATCACTGCTTTATAAACAGAGCGAGCATGGGGGGAGAGAAAGGAAGCGTTTCTGAATGAGTCAATCATATTCACAAATGGTGTGGCTGGAAGGAACTTTAAATGACCATTTGTGGGTGAACATTCAGATCTTGCCTGTGGGAATATAAGACTGTTGGTAGGTGAAGAGCCATGGTCTGAAGACTCATGGGAGTTGCAACTTCTCCAAGTGTTGCTCCCTTTCTGTTACGTTTCAGGTGAAGAGACATTCCATGAAGAATGAGGACGAACTATAGGGATACAATAAGGCAATTCAACCAATGGAATTGGTGTAAGGCCATTGACCATACGAGAATCTCAACATCGTCCTTGATAACCAACAGTGAGACAGTCATTTTGCCTGCAGAAGCCCTGTTAGAGGCAGCAATCCTCTCCTCTTTTAAAAAGTTAACCATGACAGATCCTAAAATATAATAACTGGTTATCACACATCAGAGTCTTCCTCAAGAATTTCTCTTTTGTGGAATAAGATCTAAGACAACAGATAATCTGAAGGTGATCTTGTAGACTTCAGAGCCCAAAGAGCTATCTCTAGATACATTTCTTCTATAGACATATCATGATAAAGAGGTTTCAATATTGCTAGAAAAGTCTCAGGTACATCAGCAGGAGGTACAGATGTAGGTAACCCCATAATCTTAGGTGGTTTCATCTACCTCGATCTTCCAAGTCATAGAGTTGCTCTTGTGGCTGATGAATGCAATCAGCCTGCTTGTAAACTATTTTATACAGACCTGTAGAAAACTCTGTAAAATGATCGTTTTGAGCTGCTACATCTGAAATGTGATGGTCTTAATGAGTAAAAGCAGATATTTCTGAGAGGAGAACTGCACTGATGTCAATGGATGAGTGAAAGCCACATTTTTAAGCAAGGATTTTTAGTATAAGAAAAAGTTTGCCCCCTTGCAGGGATTCTCTGTTGCCTCAGAGCTCCCATATTCAGGCTCTCGGACTGATTCGGGAGGTGAAGAGTCAGGTGAGAGCTCCGTCTTCAGAATCCTTAGGAAGTATTGAAGGAAGATGTCCAGCCCACACCCCAGTGTATTGTAGTTGAATGTAATCTTGGTATGAAATTTGTTACACTGATGTGTCGCCCTATATGTAGGGAGGAAAAAACGATCAACCAATCAATCAACACATGCAACAGGCAACATGGGATTTCATGTAGTTCTAATGCAATCAGCACAAGTAGATGCAATTTTTAAAAGCGATACCTACGTATTAGTTGACTTGATCAGTACAGTTTTAGGAAAAGTGTAAAATCCAGAGAAATATGAAATATACAAATCCAGACCTGAGGACACTCAGTAATTCATGGTGAACAGGTTACAAAAAAAGGTTTGTTTTTACCGTTTTAAACATTGAGGCCTAATAATCACAATTTTATACATATCAAGACAGTTGTAAATATTGAGTCTTGTGCTTTTCAATACAGGTTGACATGCAAGCTCCACACAGACAGGGCCTTGGTTGGAATCGAACCCATGACCGCAGTGCTGTGAGGCAGTAATGCTAACCACTGTGCCACATGCTGCCCATAAATAATGCTGTCATTATTGGGTCAGACAGTTGCAAACTTGTGTGTGATGTCTGATATCACAACACCTTTCTTAATTACTTACATTGTGTCCTGATTATGTCTACAGTTCACTATGCAAAGCAGCTTCGCCTCTTTGGGCTCACTTCCGAGACACGTGGAGAACAATACGAAATCGTTATTCTATCCTTTTTTTAGGGGACTCATATAAATTAAAAATTTAATTTACAAGTCACTCAAACTGTAAATGTTTTAATTAACAATACTTCACAAAGGACACAAGGTCATCCCTTGCAACTGAAGGAAAAATACTTTTATCTCCAGATCAAAAACAAACTGTACTTAGGGCTTAGGTTCTTAGTCTCAACAACTGCGTGTGGAAGACGAGTCCCATAATTAGTGTTGTGCACTGACACTTTCTAAAAGCAGCAATATGATGTAGCATTAGGTAATGCCCTAGACAGCAATAGTTCTACACAAACCTATCATTCCTATGCATTGTCCTTTTTGGCGATCGTTTTTGTTTCTGCTATTCCCAGATGTAAAGTCATCCTACATATTGTTCACAGCAGTAGTTCAAATTTGGTTTGGCAAAATGTTCAAAAATCTTTTCAAAGTGGAAAACAAGTCACAAATATTTTCAATTCTGAGAATCGTGTCAAATTAAAATGGATACGGTGTCGAATCTAAATCAAATTGTTCACCTGTAAGTGTCAGTCTATCAGTTATGAGCTCATCAGCTGGAGAAAATTAAATACACTGCATGGTTTGAGTGTACAATAAACTCTGCTTTATTAGTTACAAGTCCCTATCTATATAGCAAAAATCACGTATTGCCGAAAACTACGCCCCAAAAGTTTTTAACCACTCATGCTCCCTTTACACAGGTGTTAATACAGTCTCTCATTATCAGACAGGAAAACTCCACAGGGGAAGGTTTGCTTATCTCCTGTCTGCTATGTCCAAGGTTATAAGCATAGTCTTGCAAATAATGAATTACTCCTACAAAACCAGCTGCATCTAATTTGTCTTTAAGCTATAACAGAACAAAATGGCTATAAGGCAACAAGATGGCATCAGCTTAGCAAAATCACATTTCTCAACGGAGATCTAGGATCGGCCTTGAAAGAAGAGAGCAAAATTAAAATTAGCATGAAAAAAGCGATATTGCCTTGCACACATTTTAACGGTTTCCCCTCCTTTCCCTCCTTTTGGATTTATATATCTGTTGTACTCTTAACAACACGCTTTTCCCACAGCCAGAAGTTCAAAACCATTCCTTGGGCTGATTTATTTTAGCAGGTAAACCAACCCAATAGTATTTCAGTTTCTACCCTCTGGATTAAAAAAAAACCAAAACAAAAAAAAACATTTTTCACAGCTCATATAGTTTTAACACAAAGCCCCAGTTCCTCTGACTATCCCTTTGGCGGGCGTATCAATGCACAGATACAATGTTATAGATTTTGCCATAGATTATGCGCAAAATTAAGATTGTTTATGAGCGTAGTTGTTAAACTATAACCTTTTCTGCTGAGCACTCCTAGAATTAATTCATGCTACACTGATGATTTGTGTTTCTTTCGGCTGCGCATTGTAACTCTATTATAATATCACTTGGCTCACATGCACTTTGAAAAGTTTACCAAGTTTTTTTTTCATCTGTGGGAATGGAAACGTTAAAAG